>NC_090781.1:25655578-25760578 GCF_040054535.1 Antennarius striatus | reverse complement strand
CCCCCATGGTCCCGCCTCGGATTGTAAAAAAGCAAAGCCATCCCCCCCAGTTCTGGATTTCTATTTAAAAAAAAAGAAAAAAAAGAAACCGTCTACAGTTATGTCGAGGTTGGGTTGGAGCCAAGACCGTCTGTCAGTCTGGATCCAGGCGTCTTTCATGCTTTGTTGCCTGAGGGTGTGTTTGATTCTGCACCCGGTTGGTCCCGAAATGCAACTTGATGGATGGATGGAATTAAATAGAAGATTAAATAGAAAATAAAATGAAAATAATTGCATTATGATAAGGTGCCTCCCTGTCGTTCGTGCGTACACACACGCACATATGTGTGTGTCTCTCTCTCTCTCTCTGTGTGTGTGTGTGTGTGTGTGTGTGTGTGTGTGTGTGTGTGCGTGCATTTCTTAATTTACCACAAACGTACAGTGAACTGATCACACACATGAACAAATGAATGACGCATTCTAAGGTAAATTAAGAGATTACTCGTCCTGTCGTCACATCAGTGGTGGCATGTTGGTGATCTCTTATTATCTGAGCTACACTGGGCGTCTTTAATTATTCATTAATCAGGGGTGATGGATTGAGAGGAGGAAATAATTGATTCTTTTAGACGTTTGTGTCTCCTGGTTGAGCCCTGACAAAGGGGCCTTCTCAATCTCCTAATCCCACCAGCCCCTTCCTTCATTCCTTCTTTAATCCCTTCCCTATAGTTTTCCCTGTCTGCTTGCAAACTTTCGCATCTGCATCACAAGTGAAAGTGTTCATTTATGGTGTCCCCCAACTTTCGATAATTGTATCCCTCAAAGAAAGCAAGGAAGGAGCCCTGGAATGTCTTTTCCCGTGTCTTCTAGGCCAGTGGCGCCTCTCTGAAGCCATTCAGTGACATGTGATATTTATAGATCTGTGCTAACAAATATTTAATGAACATTAGCAAGCAGCTCTAACATGGCAGCACTGCTCCAGCCAAATACTCTCCACCAGTTAAATGAATGTTGATTCCTCAGGCCTGTTGGAAATAAATTGATTATTTAAAATATGCCTGATTTTTAACTTTATGTGAACTCTTGATACAAATAAATGTATTTAAACAAAATTTTTATAATACATTTTAAATATATATATAGTATAAATATATTAAAAATGGATAAATCTGTTATTTGTAATTTCTAATCTAATTTAAAATTCTCCTATTGTGTGTTCTGTGATTGATTGACAGGTTCTGTTATTCCCCATGTCGGTCACACGGGGGCGCTGACGTACCAGATAGAAATCCAAACAAACATGAGTTAAGAGCGTGGTGACGTCATGACGCACGTCCTCCTCGGCTCCTCCTCTCACGCGCTCGTGTTGTGGTTATGAGTCCGGCGGAACTTTCGGTTCCTCCCGCTGGTTGAACGGCCTCCGTGCTGCGGGTCGTTCGTGAGGATGTCCGACCTGCTGGTGAAGGAGATGGAGCGCGTCTCCATCCGGCCGCAGAAGCCGGAAGAGCGTCACGGCCGCGGCTCGAGCTTCCTGCTGGTGGACGAACAAGAAAACCTCCAGGTGAAGTTAGCTCGCCGCTAGCATGTAGCTGCTAGCTGCTAGCTAGTGAAGGCAGCTAGCTGCTGTCACTGAAACACAAGCAAGACGTGTTAGCTTTGTTAGCTTTATTAGCAACAAAATGAGCTCATGACGAATGTGTCGTCATTTCCTGTTGTTGTTGCGTTAATAAATAGGTTTTAGCTGTTTAGACCTTTGGACGAGCTTTCTGTCATATTTTAAATGAGGAAACAAAAGCAGAGAAACAAAGCAGCTAATAGGGAAAGTCACACACAGGTGACCTACAGGTAACCACCGTGTGTGTGTGTGTGTGTGTGTGTGTGTTGTGTGACAACAGGGCAAAGGGCAAGTAACGAGCATTATTTTTATAGCGTATGTTCATGTAAACTAAAGATTAATTGTGTTCTTGTGAAATATTTAGTCCGGACTGATTTTAATAATACTAGAATGTATATAATTTACATTTCCTTATATCTCTGCATTGATCAATACTGCTTTGTTTTCACAAATTCATGTTTTCCACTAATTCAGTGAATCCATCAGGGGAGTAGAATGAAGACACGACAGGAAGTCGTGAACCTGCAAACACAACTAGTTCCTGCACGATGATCATAAATCATTATTGATTAAATTTCAATCTGTAATCTCCATCTGAGATTATTTAAATATCATTACTACTCCATATACTAAAGTACTGTCATTACTACTCTAAATACTAAAGTAATCTCATATCTACTCTAAATACTAAAGTAATGTGATTACTACTCTACTAAAGTAATGTGATTACTACTCTAAATACTAAAGTAATGTGATTACTACTGTAAATACTAAAGTTCTATTCCCTCAGACTGACCAGAAACAATTCCAGGACATTAAAACACAGACTGCAACATCCTGCGACACCCCTGAATCCAAATTTGACCCTGACCTACTTTCACAGGTCAGAGATCAAAGCTAGTGCTCTGACTTACTTTCGTAGATCAAAGCACTTGATTTGATCTATGGTCTTACACTGGCCTTCTCCCTCGTCTTTCTATCTTATCCGGTTCCTGAGTGTACAAAAGTTTAAATTTGACCTTGACCTAGTTTTGTCAAGATCAAGGTCATCATCTCATTTTCATCCCTTTTGCTGCCTCAGTAATGTGTTTCCTGTCCTGCCCCCCCCCCACCCACACACAGGTCCGTGACGAGTCTGAGTTTGTGGACAAACTCGGCTGTGGCGATGTGGGCGGAGTCAAGGTCCTCTCCATCTTTGGAAACACGGGCGACGGGAAATCCCACACGCTCAACCACATCCTGTTTGGGGGGGAGAGTGTGTTCCACACCTCCAAGTCCCCCAGCTCTTGCACCGTGGGGGTGTGGGCCGCGTACGAACCCACCCTCAGCCTGGTCGCCCTGGATACCGAGGGCCTGTTGGGGGCTGCAGCCAATCAAAACCAGAGGATGCGGCTGCTGCTGAAGGTAATGTTTAGGCGTGTGTCCACACCCCTGACTTGCGAACCAATCCTTGCTAACTTCCTCCTCCAGGTGCTGGCGGTGTCAGACATCGTGGTCTACCGCACACGGGCGGAGCGTCTCCATAACGACATGTTCATGTTCCTGAGCAGCGCCTCGGGGGCGTACCTGAAGCACTTCACGCCGGAGCTGAGGGCGCTGTCCAGCCGCTGCGGGCTGGACGTGCCCCTGTCCTCCCTGGGGCCGGCCGTCATCGTCTTCCAGGAGACCACCCACACCCAGCTGCTGGGTCACGGTAGGGGGCGCTGCGGTCCTGCGTGGAGTCGTCACGCCCGTGTCGGTGTCTGACCCCCTCGGGTTCACGTCTCCTCCCCCGTCTAGACTCCAGGCTGGACGGTCACGCCGACACGCTGCTACAGAAACGCTTCCACGACCTGGGCCTGGGCACCGAGGCCTTCAGCGCGGTGCAGTACGTCGGCACGCAGACCGTCACGCCCCCCACCGACTACCGGGGGCTGCTGGAGGCGGTGAGGCAGCAGGTGAAGAACTCCCACACCCGCTCCCCCCGCCAGCCCGGGATCGTGTTTCACGCTCTGGAGGTGAGTTGTGGACCAGGAACACTGAGATGGTGTTCTCCCCCCGCCCTTCATCGTCTTCCTCCCTCCGGGTCCTCAGGCCTTGAGCGAGCGTTTCTGTGGGGAGCTCTCCGACGGGACGGCGCTCTACTCCTTCTTCCCTGATGAGTACTTCACCTGCTCCGCCGTGTGTCTCAGCTGCAAGTAAGGCCACGCTTCTAACGTCATTATGTTGTTAGTGCGTACCTGTTTTGTTCCATAACCCGATGCTTCACAGCACATGTGTCAGACCAAAGGCCCGGGGGCCAAATGTGGCCCTCCAAATCACTATGTGGCCCGCGAGAGCATAAAAGGTCAGAGTGTCTAAAAATAAACAGGTCAAAAGTGCTTTCAGCAAAAACTACATTTCCCACAATACAGTATTTCAGCCCATTTTAACTCTGACTAAACGTTGTGAACAAAGTTAATGTCCTAACTTGTGTCTGATGTTATTTTTCTTTATTGATTGATAGTTTGATCCTTGATTGATGGAGTTATTTGGGTTTCATAATCTGACAAATTAAAAGAATTTATGTTAGAACAGAGAAACAAACAAACATGTTTTTTCTGTCTAACTGTAATGTTTGGAACTAGAATCAGTCAGAAATTCAGTTATTTAACATTAAGGAGTAGTTACATTTAGTTACATTACACTGAGTTACATTTAGTTACATTTATTAGTTACATTAAGGAGTAGTTACATTTAGTTACATTACACTGAGTTACATTTAGTTACATTTATTAGTTACATTAAGGAGTAGTTACATTTAGTTACATTACACTGAGTTACATTTAGTTACATTTATTAGTTACATTAAGGAGTAGTTACATTTAGTTACATTACACTGAGTTACATTTAGTTACATTTATTAGTTACATTAAGGAGTAGTTACATTTGGTTACATTACACTGAGTTACATTTAGTTACATTTATTAGTTACATTAAGGAGTAGTTACATTTAGTTACATTACACTGAGTTACATTTAGTTACATTTATTACATTAAGGAGTAGTTACATTTAGTTACATTACACTGAGTTACATTTAGGTACATTTATTACATTAAGGAGTAGTTACATTTAGTTACATTACACTGAGTTACATTTAGTTACATTTATTAGTTACATTAAGGAGTAGTTACATTTAGTTACATTACACTGAGTTACATTTAGTTACATTTATTAGTTACATTAAGGAGTAGTTACATTTAGTTACATTACACTGAGTTACATTTAGTTACATTTATTAGTTACATTAAGGAGTAGTTACGTTTAGTTACATTACACTGAGTTACATTTAGTTACATTTATTAGTTACATTAAGGAGTAGTTACATTTAGTTACATTACACTGAGTTACATTTAGTTACATGTATTAGTTACATTAAGGAGTAGTTACATTTAGTTACATTTATTAGTTACTTCTGGCCCTTTGCGGACAGCCATTATGCTGATGTGGCCCCCAGTGAAGATTGATTTGACACGTGTGTTTTCTGGTATCTTATATTTTCACACACACCACCCCCCCCCACACACACACACCTACCAACCAGTCAGCTGTTCTCTCCGTCTCTCATTGGTTTATCCTTGAAGACCTGGAATCAGGTCTGATGTCCATTTGGACTGAAAGCGTTTTCCACTCTGCAGTCAGAGGCTGTTAGGGATGAAACAAACTCCTCATGGTGAGAACGTGGATCGATCTGATCTGATCTTCTGCCTCCTTTATATAAATTATAGAGACAGTTTCCAGAGTTAAAAACTAGTTCCTCTGATATTCAGGTCTTCTCTGTGGAGGAAACACAGACGCAGTACACATCTTTTATTTTTATCCCTAAATAAAACACATTTGCTTCTAAAGAACCACACAGATGGAATTTATCCTCATCCAGCAGGAATTCCTCGTTGATCTTGTGGATGTTCCGAGAAACGGAACACTTGATGTATTTTCCGTACATTAAGAATCACTAATCTCTTTCTTGTGTCACACTGAGAGGCGTGTAAGTGTGAGAATCATCTGGTCCTGGATTGGCGGACTGGACTCCC
Source organism: Antennarius striatus (assembly GCF_040054535.1). Lineage (NCBI taxonomy): Eukaryota > Metazoa > Chordata > Actinopteri > Lophiiformes > Antennariidae > Antennarius > Antennarius striatus. Next base: position 25,754,931 of record NC_090781.1, on the reverse strand, counting down.
TCCTCTTCCTCTTCCTCTCTGACGTTTGTCCGTCTGGGTTCCAGCACTCGCTGTAAGAACGGGATGAACCACCTGAGGGACCGCATCCCCCACACGGCGGATGGACTGTGTCAGTACGCCCACCAGTTCAACAACAAGGTCATCATCTGTAAGGTCAGTGGAGCTTCATACAGGTACGGGTTTAATACCTTCAGATACGACGACTCTTATGTCAAGTAACTAATGTCTGGAGCTCCTGCCGTGTCTGTGATGTCATCAGTTAGACTGAGTTCCACTTCCTGTTTTCTTTTCACGCCTCTGGTTTCCAGCGATGCTACGAAGGCGGCCGAGAGGTGATCGTCGTGCCCAAAACATCGGCTTCCAACGAAAACCCCTGGTTTGGACTGGCGACATACGCCTGGTCAGGGTACGTGAACACACACACACACACACACACACACACACACACACACACACACACCGTCTCACACCATCCCCCCTCCCTCCCCTCAGCTACGTGCTGGAGTGTGTGCACTGTGGTGTGATCTACCGCAGCAGACAGTACTGGGTGGGAAACCAGGACCCAGAAAGTGGCGCCGTAAGGTCAGAGGTCAAACACGTGTGGGAGGGGGTGAGTACCGCTGAAAGGTTGTGTTCTGTGTGTGTGTGTGTGTGTGTGTATGTGTGCGCGCGCGCGCGTGTGTTCTATGTGTGTGTTCCTCAAACAGCACTTCAACTAGAGAATTAGTTTAACTCCTGTGGAAACTTAACGGCAGGGAACACATGTTGGACATTATTATTATTATGTAATTATTATTTTTGTTGTTTTTATTATTATTATCATTATTATTATTATTGTTATTGATGATTAATAAGGAATTAAAACAAAATGCTAACTGATAAAGCTATCATGTAAGCTGACATTAGTACGATGGACAGACGACGCAGCGCTGTCACAGGAATGGAAATATTTGAATAGAACCTGAAACTTTAGTTTTTAAAAAAAAATCTCAGCTTTCTATTTGTGTCTTCAAGAAGTGATCTTCTTCATCTTCTTCATCCTCAGTCGGACACCTTCCTCACCACCCACCAGAACGCCGCCCAGAGGGTTCTGGACGGGATGAACTACATGATCCAGTCGGTGTCGGAGTACAGCACCGGTCCCACCAAGGCGGTGACGGCCTGGCTGACGGACAGGGTGGCGCCGCCCTACTGGAGACCCAACACGGAGATTACCGTGAGCCACGGGCCGACACGGTCTGACCTTAACCGATCCGTGACCCCACCCGCTAACCCTCCTCTCTCCCCCAGGCGTGTCACGGCTGCCAGAAGGCCTTCGTGGAGGCGGAGAGGAAGCACCACTGCCGGGCGTGCGGCGAGGGCTTCTGCCACCCCTGCTCCAGCCACAGGATGCCTGTCCCAGAGAGGGGCTGGGGCAGCGGCCCTGTCAGGGTGTGTCAGGCCTGCTACCGGCATGGGGGGCCGGTCGACACCAACAGCCAGGGTGAGACGGCGCCGCCCAGTCAGCCACGCCAGCCGGGACCACGATTGTAACGAGTGTAAAACGTTTCTCTGTTCTCCAGTGTGTAAGGTGGAGCCTCGGGGGCTGATCGCCCGCAGGGTCACCGAGGTGGCCCAGTCCACCCTGGACATGGTCTCCACCGCTGTGGACTACCCCCTGTGTGAGTGCAGCCCCACCCCACCCACATCTATTCACATAACCTACAAGAACATACAGGAACATCAATGATTATAACATCTGTGGTGCAGAAAGGTGTAAATAAACACCTTCATGTTCAGAAGCCGTCCAGAGACGCATCGGAAACGTTAAGGAAGCTTTTGTTAGCTAATAAAAGAGTAGCGACCCCCACAGAACGTCTAAATAAAAATATAGAACATATAAAACACAGTAAACCTCAAGACACAAGCGGAAATCCAAGATACAAGTCGTGCTTCAGTTGTATCTCGTTCTTTACCACGTGTTGGTGGATGGATACGACATCAGTGAGACCGGATCTCGTTCTCGTTGGTGGAGTAAAGACGTAGCTCGTGTGTTCTCCTGACTTTTGTGTTTCTTTTCATTCTTTATCATCGTTTATGTAACTTATATATAATTAATTACACACAGGTAAAGTCTGCGTGTCTGTTGGTTGATAAAAATGTTTTTTTCCATAATTTTGGGGGTTTGGTTCTATTTTTCATGGCTTGAACGGATTAAAAAGATTTTGGTTATTTTAAATTGTTAAATGATGTTTGACTTAGGAACTCTGTAGGATCTACTTTATGTGTGTGATGTACTTCCTGCCTTACGCTCCGCCCAGGTTTTGTGAAGGGCGTGGCTCGTCCGGACTACTGGGTTCCAGACCAGGACATCACCCAGTGCCACCAGTGCTCCAAAGCCTTCACCCCGGCGATGTCCAAGCACCACTGCCGGGCCTGCGGTCAGGGCGTCTGCAGCCGCTGCTCCGCGGGGGTCCGACCCGTCCCTTCCCGGGGGTGGGATCACCCGGTCAGGGTGTGTGACGGCTGCCACGCCCACCCCGACAGCCTGTGAGCGCCTCCTGCTGGTCTCCATCAGAGTCCCGTTCTGCTGCTCCAGAGGGCGGCTGATGGTTCCCCCCGGTGGACTTGGTCGTTTTTTTGGTGCTGGTTTTGGATCGGCCGTCGACCAGCTGATGCATTGTGGGTAACAACAGCCCGACGGCTCCAGAGGAAGTGTGTTTTCATTATGAAGACTCCTGGATTTCGCTGCTTACAGTTTTTTTTTGCACATCCTTCACCATTAGAGTAATCTGTGAAGGACAAGAGATGAACCAGGAGCAGCATGAAGGACTTTAAACATTTTTAACACACACGGAGTCGCGGATCTGATTCTAGTCTACCTCTAAACCCTCCGGCTCTGGAGTTTGGAAGCTCTAAACTTTCATGAAAACACTAAATCAATCAGATTTTGTTGAAAGAACATCAAGACTCGGTGGAAGCGGCGGCGGCGTGCCTTCATGGGAATATTTCTCCCTAACATCTATCTATAAATTTCCATATTTGAAGCAGTAATGAGATTATTTGTGCCCAGATACCGTCTCTGATCTCAAATGAAAAGCATCAGTATATTATAGACGTCCCTGTCGTTATGGAAACACATCTGTTCTCACGTCGACTCACCTCCGAGGTTATTTGTGGGAGGGAACACTTTGGAAGCAACTCAGTTTACGTTTAACCAGCTGCTTCAGGAAAGTTAAACGCAAGTTATCCTCCAGTAAAACGGCAGTCAGTTAGGTTTTCTAAACCAATCACAGTCGAGTGTCGCCACAGATCATCTCTAATCTCTAATCACGACGCTTGGATGCTTGTTAAACTTTGTTCTGTGGCATTAAAGTTAATGTGAAGTTCAACAAACAGGACGAGATTGAAACACATCACAAATAATTTGATTTTATTCTGTCACTGGTGTCAAAACCACCTCCTTTGACACGTTTGGAGCCTGAACGCTTTTCTTCTATGCATCTCCAGCAGTGCCTGATTTCTTCTCCTGTCGTTCGCAATCAGACATGATTCCGTGTGACCCGTTTGTCCGGAGCTGAATTCATCCCATCGACTCCAAACCCTCATCCTTCATCCCAGCGTCCGTCTCTGGATGTGAGGACGCTACACGTCCATTACGCTGATGGCGTCTGCTTTGAACAAGCCCTCATCATCTGATTAGATCTGTTATTGATTCATCAGGACTGACGCTCCTACATGAAGCTTCTGTACAGTCATGCTAGCACATCCAACGTCCCAATACTCACATTTAGTTTGATGCATTACTCACAATAAACACAGTTAACGATTGCTTTGACTGACATCATTATTATTATTATTATTATTATTATTAATAATAATTTTAGTCTTGTTTTTTTGAACACTTGAACACTTTATCGATCGTCTGATGAGCCGTTCCTTCAGCGTCTGATGATCAGTGGGTTGATGGTGACATCACCAGGTTCACCCCAGGAGGTCAAGCTGGTCGTGGAAACGTTCTGATTCGATGCAGAAACACCTCTGGTGTGTTTAACAGCTGAAGACCATGTTTTTAAAAAAGTGGAAAGAATAAAAAATAAAATCAAAGTCCAGAATTTGGAAGATCTTGAAGACAAATCACCTGCAGGCGTGAGCTGCTGGTCTGAGGGGAACCAGGATGACGTGCAACAGCAGGAAAATAGAGGCTCTGAAGAATGTGTTTTTGAATTTAGGAGAGTTTGAGACACAAACTGCAGTGTGGAGGGGTTTTAAACCTTTAAAGCCAAGTGGTTTATATTTTATACACTTCAGGATTTTGAGGCTTCTACCTCATTAGTTTGATTATTTTTTCCTGAAAACACACTTCAGCATTTTGCATGCAGAAAAACTCTAGATTCAGCAAATTTATACAAATTAAAGCTCATATATACAAAATATTTTGACAAATTTGTCAGAAAGACCCTTATTTAAAAAAAAAAAAAGATTTTCTGACAATTATTAACAGTTCAAGCTTTTTCAGTTTGTTTTTATGCTTTGAAACTGACCCTCATCTTCATCAGCTGCTCAGGAGACCAGAGATGTGTGGAGACCTCACTTTTCTGTCATCAGTGAGTCGACCGGGACTTAAACTCGACATTTGATGTTTCGTTCATTTAATTTATGAGCTGTGTATTTATTCTAGAGCATAAATGTAGTCAACCTATCCACATATAAACTCTGACCGCTCCGTATTATATTACCTTTCGCCTTTTACAGTAAATACATTCGTGGAACACATTTTAGCATCATAAACATCTACAGCAACAAAAAAGGAAAGGAAAGCATAAATTAGGAACGTCTTTAAAAGTTGGACGCGGTGAAAAAGTTCTTCATACAAGACGTTCATCACGCCAGTAGTCTTCACTGATGAAGGATGATGATGTCTCAACCCGATGTTATTCAGAATGAGACGACTGGTTATATATATATATACAGGACCACCAGAACCAAGCAGCACCAGACCAGTGAACTGTCTGCTGTGATGCCTTGTTTCCACACCAGGGGGCGCCAGACGTGCAGAAATGAGACAGCTGTGAGTCTTCCTGAGGACCGCCCCCCTCTCCCTGCTGGAGCTGTCCTGGTGAGTCCTGGTGATACTCAGTTGTTCCTGTTCTAGGAGGTCCATCATGTGTTCTAGAGCCGGTCTGGATTTAGTGTCAGTAACAGATGATTTACTCCCGTTATTGATCATCTGTCACTCAGGTGGTGAGTCAGCGCTCTGCTGACTCATGACCTTTGGCCTCAGGAGGTGTAACCCGTCAGACATCAAAGCTTGTTGTGTTCTCAGGTGGTAGTGAACAGATGGAACCCGAAGCCAACGTTCTACATTTAAACTTTACATAAAGTTTTATTATCGTCACATCCTGATTTTAAAACTGATAGAACTCAACATTTTTAATGAATCAGGAGGACTCAATGAAATGCTGAATCAGCTCAATCCATGCTGGATCCTCGTTCCGTTTGACGGTTGTTGTTCTGCTGCAGCGTTTTTCTGAAAAAATGTGGGTTTTATTCATTTTTTATATCCTTTGCATGCTTGCATTTTTTGTTTTTTGCAGCTGCTGCACTTTGGCTTCATGAAGCAGAATAACGTCGTAGAAAAGCCCCCATGATAACACATAACACATGATAAGGTTAGTGTTCACACACACACACACACACACACACACACACACACACACACACACACACACACACACACACACGTTAGTGCAGATAATTAGCCTTTAAAACAATAGAATATTTCATCTGCGTTTCTTCTGGCGCATCATTTTTTACATAAAAATTCAGGCTATGGCCCCCTTTTATCTGACATAAATTAATTTTTCACTGGGTTGTCATGGCAACCAAGCATCTCCTATGCAGATTATATCAACCGACTTGAATGTATGGTGTGTTTGACAGCGCAGGTAGAGGGTGTAGAGTTGAAACTCAAAGAACATAGTTTTGGTTCTGATTGTTGTTTTGGTTGAATTCAGCTCTAGAGAGAGTTCATGTGCGCGCCACACACACACACACACACACACACACACACACAGACACACACACACACACACACACACACACACACACACACACATTGACCTCCATCACCTCAGACAACAGACCTCCAAAGACATAAAAATAAAAAAGCCTAAAAACAGCCACAGATGTGAGCAGAAGTAATATTATATTACTTTATTTATCTTTTGTACAATGTAATTACAATACAAATATGTAGGTTTAAATACAAAAATTCTGTAAATAAAGATTAAAAATAAATTCCACTGGTTTGCTTTGTTACCATCACTAAACTATGCTTTTACAATCAAGTTTATGAGGTCATTTAGTTCAAGGAACACAATTAACCTACATTTATATCCAGGAGGGCGTGCAAATAATAAAGGATCAAATACATATTCATTAAAATAAAAGCATTGATCTCACGAGTGAATCAGTCTGGTCGGGGGGGGGGGGGGGGGGTGGCGACTCGGATTTGTTTGGCAAGTCGGAAATATCGATCGAAAGACGAAACCGAGGGAGGAGCCCATAAATAGTTCAGCCAATCAGACGGGATTGCTGCCACAGGAAGAGACACGCTAAGCTAATTAGCGTGTGGGCAGTTAATGAGCGGGAAACCCAATCAGTGGAAGTTCATGTCCGTACAATTCAATCGCAACAGCGTCTCTGGTCGGGTGAGATTCCACAGAACGCGGAGGAACCGGGGGGGGGGGTCAGCGTTCGTCACACCTGGGGGGGTCATTTAGAACCACCTGCTAACTGATAACCATCACCAGTTGCATTAATCCATGACATTACGTAGGGTTCATGGCGATCTAATATGCAGTGAAATTCTTGATGGATTCTCCAGAACTGACGCAGATTTAGACCGATCCCAAACGTCACAGCTCAGCGACCCTGAATGAGAATATCTGACGAAATAAAGGCTAAATAAATATCAATGCAGTCATTAAATCTCAAAGAGCCGCTCTAGAACATTCTTCTCTCAGGATAGAGGGCTGCTTCCTGTTCCCAGAGTCTCTAAAGCCCAAACGAGACCCGGGTTCTTCACTGATCAAAACCATGTTCCGGTCTGGGTCCAGGAGGACTAAAACAATCCGTTTTGATAAAGCTTAGAATTAAGGTCGGCTCAAGCTAGCGGTTTGCTGCTGGAGACTGACGCTATCCTCCTCCTTCTCTTTACATTCATTAATGCAACTGACGACTTTGATGTTTTTTGACTTTGACTGCAGGTGTGCATGATGTGGTTTCAGAAATCTGACTATATTTTTGTCTGCACACACACCTTTGGTAATGATCTTATGCACTGGTTTATAAATTAGACCCCAGGACTTTTATAAATTGCGTGATCACATGTCCTACCGGATGTTCACCCAGTCTCAGTCTGGATCTGGTTCCTTCTCTTCAGACTTCCTTGGTCTCGTTTCCTAAAAGGTGTGACTTCTTTCTCTTCTTCTGTCTCTCACATTTCCAGCTATCCTTCCTTCTTTTCTCTAGCTGCTCTACATTTTCAAAGGTTCCCAAAAATACTGCATCACAAAAACACCCTACGTCTCAGTTCTATCCTTCGCCATACCTCAGTCTACGTCTATGTTCCTCTAATCATCAATCCCAGAATCCATTAGAAGAGTAGCGCTGCCGCAGCGGATATTTTGGTACATCGTGAAGAAAAACAATAAAACTATACCCTGTGTTTGAACACGTTAAAGGATTGTGAAGGTAGTGCAGTGTTTTTTTCAACCAGATGCACAGTGTTTGGAGTGTCTTTGTTTCCGCTGAGTTGCTGAAGGTCCTTGGGTTTTTCCTGGAAAAGATGGATTGCTGGATATCCTGAATTGGTCCTTCTTGTCTTAGTAACGTTCGAAGAGAGGCTTTCCTTCTAGAAATGGTTTTTAACCGGCTTCACCAGCAGAAGAGTGTATAAATGTGACGGCTAACGGGTAACGAAACATGCCGCTATGTACACTTCCTGTCTGACCTGTAATGCCCATGGATCCCATTCTATGACTTAGTTTTGTGACTCGTCTGTTACCTGTTTGCTCTCTATAGTTTGCCTCTTTTTTCAAGAAATAAAAATTAAGAAAAGTCCTCCTGAAATACAACTTTATATATATACTGTATATGTAACTTGTTAAAATAAAAAGAAATCAAATAAATAAAATAATTTTGGCCATAAATCTCTACCGTAGGTCAGGAAGTCCTTTCTGAGTTGGTAGGGTCAGGACTTTTGCTCTGACTGGTCCTTTCCAAACCTTTACTGTGCTTTGCTAAGATCAGCATCAATCCGATCAGAAGTCAAGGAATCCTTTCGTGTTTTGCTCTAAATTCTCCTGCAGGATCTCCACCAAAAAAATAAATCATGGGTTTGGAATGCATCTGAGTGGCGTCCCCTTGAAAGAAAGAAATCACCAAGTCATGTCGTCCATCGATGTCTCCAGAGGACTCAATTATCCAGGGATTTGCAGCAGGAAAAATAAAGCCAGCGTGGAGACGTGAACCAGAGACGAGGCGTAGGTGGAGGGTCTATTGAGCTCCAGATCTGGTCCTCAAGGAAGCCCAGCAATCTGCCAACGTCCTCCCAAGCTCTTGTGGGAGTGTAAAGAAAGAACTTTCAGCAAGTTGCTAGGCTGTCACGAGTCAGGTGCTAGGCTAGAATGGACTGGAATCCTGTTCCTAGCGTAGATACTGGACTCAAGCCCAGTCTGTTACTCAAGGGCTAAAGCTACAGCTTCTGCAGGTTATCCCAGTCTTAAAGCTCAATCTCAAAAGTCTTTTGAAGACTGTTGGAGAACGGGTTGGCTGCTGCAGCTGGCGCCTTACTACCTGGCTGCAGAGGCGTTGGTTTGGCCTCCAGTGCTGCCCACTTGGCCTCAAAACGGTCATCATCTTGGGCGTCGCTGACTGCTGGAGCTGTTAGCTGGCTCCCCTCTGGTGGCCAGCTACTACTACTGCCCCCACCGGTGTTTGATGTCCCATTCTGAAGGTCCATCATGATGCTGTTTAGGGGTGGGAGGCCATTAATGGCTGTTGACAAGGGAGGCGTGGAAGAGAATGGTGGTGTAGAGAACCCTCCGGTGTGTCCAACTGCACCTGTAGCTCCTGGGTGAGAATGGTGCTGCCCAACAGTTCCAAGGGCCCCAACTTTGGGTCCTCCCCCAGTTGAGCCCATGGTTCCACCTGCCCCGGATGAGCCTGTAGCAGTGCAGAAGACGTTAGCCACCATCTGTGATGGCGTGATACCCACCACGGGTACGCTGGCATTGGGGTAGGTCATACTGCTGGCCAGGCCTGGCATGTAAGTCTGCATGGGCACAAATGTTGGTTGGACAGGCTGGCTAGCAAACATCCCAACCGGGGCTGGAGTAGCGTCGAAAGCCAATGGGAAGGGCTGCATGGAGCTCGGAAGGGAGCCTGGGGGCCCACAAAGGGACGGCTGGATCATGGGAGCCCCAGTCATGCTAGGACCAGACATGGTTGGAATGGACATGGAAGGCAGAGACATGGGGGGGCCTGACACCGGTGGGCCAGGTATTAGAGGAATGGATGATACTGACATGGGCGTGAGGGGCATCGGGGTCTGACTTGGCCCCGAGATGAGAGGTTTGGACGTGGTGCCGAGGGCCACAGGGACAGTAGATACCGTGGCGGCCGATACGGTGACTTGACTGGACATCGGTTGACTTGAGATGGAGGGCGGTCCTGGAATGATGGGGATGTTGGGACCTGGTGGCGGGGTTTGTTGAGCCAGGACCGCCTTGGAGACCTCCTCCAACCACCTCTCGGCCTCAGAGGGGGTCCGTCTGTGTCCACTCTGGGCTTGAACCGCCGCTGACACTGGGGGAGGGGAGTGGAGTGGCGGCTCGGGATGCACCCAGGAAGAAGTGGCTAGTTGGATAAAAGTCAATATTTAGAATACATGCAATCATTTCTGCCAAAAAAAATCAGTATTAGTATTGATCCGATGCTTACCTTGCATTGGTGCAGGTGGGGGAGGCAGGACAGGGGGGGCAGTGCAGGATGGGGGGCCGTTTGAAGCCAATGAGGAGTTGGAGAAAAGTTCATCGGATGGCTTCGTGAAGGAGGCGTTGATCTGGCAACACAAGGCGTTAATGCTGCCGTCTCCCTCACCTGGCAACCCCATGTCCATCTCTAGTACTAGCAAGAAAGGGAGAGGAGGGGGGAGGAAGAGGAAGAGGAGAGGTGAAGAAGAGAGTAAGAAAGGAAAAGAGAGGGACAAACAAAACGAGAAAACTATGAATTTAGACCCTGTTGGCATCAAAAGCGTCGATTTTGGAGCAGATGACGACACTGATGTTGACTTCTTCTGGTCTTCAAAGATACTGAAGACCATCAGGTGCTGCACCAGTCGAGGAGTGGTCAAAGGAAAGGATCATAATCTCAAAAACTTAAAGGAATGTCTGGACAACTCAGACAGAGGTTAATTTGTCTCACGATTAAAAACCAAACTAAGTGTTCCATTCATAGAGGGATTAACTGGCCTAATGTCAGATTTTCACTGCGCTACAGCTTTAAACCTCTTTTGTAAAGACCTCAGATATAAATAGATATATCTAATTCTTTGTTCCTTGTCCCCTGGTCCCATGATGGCCCACAGCGTTCAGAAGCCATCAAAGCTCTTCATGACTGTGAGAAGTGGAGTGAAAACGTGTGGAACCCTCTCTGGACTCTGTCTATTTTTATGTGTCTCATCCTAAACTGTGTCATATGATCAAAAACAACATTAGGCAGCACGAGGAATAAAAAACACAAATTTTAAATGAGCATTTTTTTTTAGGAGGCAAAAATGTTATGTCTCTGTTATTTCAACCAGAACCAAATTCAGTCTCTGACGTCACTCCGGTTGACTTTTAATCCTTAAGAATAGCTTTGTTGAACCGAACCACAGTTTTTGAACAGTAACTGCTCTCTTTCAAGTCTAAACTTTGTATAGACCACTCCAGAACTTCATCTAAGTCCTTTTGTTTGGAATTTTTGTCTTGCTGCCTGATTCCATTTGACAGGGAATGGTTATCTTCAGTTTTCGTCGTCGTGTTCATTGTTTTTCGACTTATATTGTGTCTCCTGGAACAAAATATCGACATAAGCCAAGTTACTACTGTATTCCCATTACATCACGCTGTAACGTTTTTGTTGGTTTGGTTGTCACCAGAGGTAACAAAACCTCCATAAAATATTCTTTCTAAAGCTCTGAGGATAAAACTCGGACGAGCTTTGATGTCTGTTTGGTTTGCAGCAGCTGACCACTCTGAAGTTCATTGGATGTTTTCTTCCTGTGCTTTTGGAGGACTTTAGAAAGACTGGCCCCTTCTGGGACGGTTCTAGATGATGGGTCACCGTGGGTCTGTGGAGTCCATCACAACTCCATCCTTCTGAAAATGGTTGTTTGAAGTGACTTTGTTAAACAGGGCGGTAGTAACAAAGTCAGGGTGTGGGGACTCCAGTAGTACTACAGTAGGACTCCAGCATCAGCACCCTACAGCAGCAGGGGGAATGGGGTAGAATTGAAAGGATGTGGTGGTTTAGTACTCCAGTCAGCGGGGTCTCCCAGTCAACGCTCTCATCGCTGCTAATGACTGTAATCAGCCTTTCTGCTGAGCACTCTCATCCCGCTGCCCCACGCCGAGTGGGTTTATCGATGACTCAGCGTTCCTGTGTGGATCCCCCATTCAGTGAGGAATCACGGTAGTTAATATTCACGGTTAGTAAAAAAAAAAAGCCAAGGTGTTCCAGAGGCATCAGCGCCGACACCGACAGGTTTAATAACATGACTTCATGGAAACGCTTTTCATCTCAGTCGACACTCAGTGGAAGGATCAAGACGCAGAATTACACCCTGTCTGTTTGAACGCATGAGGACCAGGTTAATGCTTTCATGGTTCTGTTACACGAGGGCCAGAAAAGAGAGAAAAGGAAAGAAGAAGCCTCCAATCAGCAGCCATGAGCCAAAGAACGTAGAACCTCCATATACGAGTGCAGTCCGTTGTGTGACTGAACTCATAAGTCAAACATTTAACCATTAAAAGAACGAGATCCGGTCTCACTGATGTATCCATCCGCCAACACGTGGTAAAGAACGAGATGCGGTCTCACTGATGTTGTATCCATCCGCCAACACGTGGTAAAGAACGAGATGCGGTCTCACTGATGATGTATCCATCCACCAACACGTGGTGAAGAACGAGATGCGGTCTCACTGATGTTGTATCCATCCGCCAACACGTGGTAAAGAACGAGATGCGGTCTCACTGATGTTGTATCCATCCACCAACACGTGGTAAAGAACGAGATGCGGTCTCACTGATGTTGTATCCATCCACCAACACGTGGTGGTGTCCTGAGGCATGACTTGTATCTCAGATTTTCGCTCGTATCTCGAGGTTCCACTGAATTTTTTTTCCTGAAATTTCACCTTAAGTAGAGAAACTCCTAATGACAAATGTAAACATGTCAAAATGCTAAATTGCCCGTGGTGGTGCGGTGCCTTCCGTGAGGTGCATGCGGCCCGTGTTAACAGCGTGTCGGTGGAGCCGTTCTCTGATGAAACGCTTCTTTGTGGAGTGAAACAGTCGACTGGCTGTGAGAGCAGCAGGCTGGTGGAGCAGAGAACAGATGGAGAACTTCATGGTGCACCAAGCTCGCAGATTGCCTTTCAGACAGGTGATTCCATCTCCTGCGTTTCCTAGCAACGTGGAGGGGGATGTGGAACTCCTATTTAATATCTGCATTTTGCACCTGCCACAGTGGCCAGCTCGTTTTCTCTAACTGTGGTGGTTTGATTGTCTGATGCTGCACACGACTAACGCTGTATGGTTCAGAAATGATAATTAGTTCTATTACCAGAGAACCAAATGGTGTTAATTATTGGTTTGGACTATTAAATGCAGTTACATACAGTTATTACTGCAAATACAGACCTCATTTATTCTATTAATAAATTCACATGAAATAAAAAAAATGTATGAAATCCTAAACACAGGTAAACCTCGTCTGACGTCGTTAACTAGTTCCAGGTAACAACAACTAAACTGTAGATAACCATGACCAGTTCTGTACTGAACTTTATTAATGAATGCATTTCAATAATGTTTGGTGAATATGAATCTATTTTAAGCTGACAAACAATTAAAATTTATTTTTCAATATTGTACATTTAATCATTCATCTTCTTATCTGCTTCTAACGGTTTGGTGGGTCACGGGGGTTGCTACGGGCTAATAATATGATATTATGTTTTATTCTGATTTATTGTACAGTAACATGATGTTATGTGTTTTTAACGGTTTACTAATGATTTAATGATTCAGTATTCGTGTCAGACAGACGTAAAGTGGAGGAAAATGACGTAAATTTCTATTTTTCCGTGTATTTTTTTGTGAAAATTGACGTATAATCGAGAACGACGTGACTCCAAACGACGTGAACCGAGTTCCTCTTCCCACACCTCCACACTCCTTCAGTTCATTTTCATTCTTTCATTTTGACACCATCAACCCCAAATGAACAGGAGTTTGTTTGTTTTTTAAAGGTCAGGTCACTACCGCGCTCCCAGCTGCCGCCCCCATCATGAACCTGCCGTCTCACCGGGGTTCTTGGCCTGGAAGTCGGTCTTGCGCTGCAGCGTTGAGGGCAGGTCGTTGAGGCGGAGCGACAGCTGCCGTTTGAAGGGGGAGTTCTTCTGGCTGAGCGCCGGGAACCCCCGGAACGACCCCTGACGCACCAGCTGCTCGATGGGCGCGTGGCGCCGCGGGATGGCGTGGGGTCCGCCGGGCTCCTGCCGCTCCATGGGAGACGCCGCCCCCTCCGGAGGGGAGGCGGAGCCAGGCGGGAGGGCGGGGATGGCAGACGGTTGGTCTGGAGGAAGGAAGTAGTGCAACGTCAGGCCACGCCTTCAGGACGCGTTCAGTCGGCGTCCGCGCCTTCCTACCTTTCTTCTTATCGTCTCGCTCGCCGGCGCCGCCCTGCTGGCCGCAGGAGGAGTGGCCTCTGAAGGAGCCCTCGCGTACGAACGAGGTGCGGCTGGCGTCGAAGGACGCCGTCACGCCACACTCCTTCTCCCGCCGCTGCTTCCTCTCCAGGCAGGCGGCGAAGGCGCAGCCGACGGCGTGGCTCAGCCGCTCGCCCTGAGGGGCGACAGACACCGATCGATTAGCTTCACACGGATCAATCACTCCTCTCACCGCCCTCATGTCTTCCTCACTACCTCCATCCTCTTTGAACTTCCTCCCTCCCCAACCTCAACACCTTCATTTCCTGCACCTCCAGCTCCACTTCCTGTCTCCAATACATCGCCCTTTGTTCTAGAACAGACTTAGATTGACATTAAATAGACCTGATACAGAAACGCTCAGATTATTGATTAATTATCTATTTTAAATCTTTCTTTTTCGCCACATCCACCTGATTTAAGCCTGACTTGTCGTTCATTCCATCTCTTCCTCCCTTCTTGAAGGACGACCCTAGAAAACAGTTCAGGAGATGAACCCAGAAATAGAGATTGTGGTGGAACTAAAACCAGAGATGCACAGATGACTCCCCGTCGCTTCTGTCTAATCCCATCCTAATCCGGCGCTAGCGTCCATCTACATTAATAATCCATCTCATGGTCTAAGCTGATGAAACCAGCAAAGTGCTGAAGCCAGAACGTCTGAATGAACACAGCGTCGGAATATTTCTAGGTTTGAAACAAGAGCACGAGTTTCAGGAATTTAAACAGCAGAAAAACGTATGCTAATATGAGTAAACACAAATCTGAGGGGCAACGGAAGGCTAACTGCCCCCTCACCGAGTCCTTCAGGGCCATGAAGCAGTGACACATCCAGCGCCTGGTGGTCCCGTCTCTGCAGATGTAGGAGAAGGCTTTGTCGTAGTTTCTGTCAGGAGCGCAGAAGGACACCTTCTCAATGGTCTGGTCCACTATCAGGTCCTGAAGGACAGGAAGAGGAAGAGGAAGAGGAAGTCAGAGAGCAAAAGCAAAACAGCCAGGTCGACAGGAAACAGGAAGAGTAGTTCCTGGAGTTATGAGTTTAAGCCAATCCGTGAGTAGACATGTAGACTTTACCAACACGTGGTAAAGAACGAGATGCAGTCTCACTGATGTTGTATTCGGATTTTTTCTTGTACGTCGAACAAAAAGACGGACAGCGACCACTCGTATCTCAAAGAACTCGTATCTCGACTATAAATGACCTCTTCTTAGACGTGGGTGAAAGGAACTACATCTTCAAGCTGCTTTCGGTTAACCCCGTGTGGCCACACCCCCCACCTGCTGACACGCCCACCCATGGCAGCGTTTCATCTGCAGACGTCTCCACTACTTGCATCTTTTCAGAACAGGTTTTTTCAGCTGCTTCCTTTAGTCACCATAGAGCAGAATGAGAGGGGCCCTTCTCTTTCTCTGTCTACACCCAGGGGCCCCCAGACCCCCGGCTCACCTCTTTAGCTCCCTGAAAGCAAGAACAAGAAGAAGAAAGGGAAGAAGGAGAATGGGGGCTCACACACTCCACAGCACACTTCCTTCCTTTCCTGCAGCGTCGGTGAGAACAAAGCAGGAGGAAGAGGAGGAGGAAGAATAGGAGTCCATTCATTGTGGGCCAATCAGAGACTGAGGGGGGGTGAGGTGAAACGTCGCCCCTCATATGATGTGTGGTCTGGGTGAAGGGGACTAAAGTGTGTTTGTGGGTGAAGTCGACTCAGATTTCGTCCCAACTCAGAGTCCCCCCCCCACTCCACCCTACGAGCAGGAAACAACAGATGGAGGTGGATGTGGAGCCGCCTGGCGTCCGTACGTTCAGCGAGCGTGGGAAAGCGTTCCAACAATGGACGCGTCTACAGCTGAGTCCTGCGTGGAGGCCGAAGAGAAGGAAGGCTGAGACTCGTCAGAAGAGTTCTAGGTGTGCAGGACAGATCCCCAGAGTATGCAGGGAAACAGGAAGTGGGTGATTTATTTGGGACGACAGTAAAGATACGAGGTAATCCGTTCCAGCACCTGCAGAAAAACCCTGAACGAGAACGAGATCCGGTCTCACGGATGTTGTGTCCATCCGCCAACATCCACCCATCACCACGCTGGGACAGTCGACGCTTCTGTTGGTGTCTTCAGAAGACAGTGAGGCGACATTGATTGAAGAGAGTGGCATGGAAGGTAAAGGTAAGACACACACACACACACACACACACACACACAGAATGAGTCTTCTCACCTTGGTTTTGTCGTCCACCACCCTGAGTCCATCGGCTGAAACCCACAACACGGCCTTCACCGTCTTTTTCCCGCTCTGGAACAACAGACCAGGAACAGCAGGACGTTTATGAGTTAGCGGTGTGAACATGTTGCTAACATGTGTAGCCACACACACACACACACACACACACACACACACACACACACACACACACACACACACAGACACACACACGCGCGCGCCACAGGGTCATGTAAAATAATCATGAAGCAGCGGTTAGGAGCTGAGAGGTGGGAGATGGAAACGCTGCCATCTGGCTGGAGGAGGGCACCAAGCAGTGTGTGTGTGTGTGTGTGTGTGTGTGTGTGTGTGTGTGTGTGTGTGTGTGTGTGTGTGTGACGCTTACGACTTTCAGCTTCTTCACTGCCTCCTCACACACGTGCATCCCTCTGGACTCCTCCACCTCCACCAACCCCAGGTACTGCAGGAGGAGGGAGCACAGATGAGTCAAAGCCAGGATGAGGTTGAGTCACAGCAACGACAACAACACGACAAGACGTTCCGTGAACGTGACAAACACACACACACACACACACACGAGGCCGCGCAGGATTTGTGCGGCTGGTGAGCGGACTGGAGAGGAAAGTGTTTAATTTACTGCCCGTCTGAAGCCCCTGTGGGCGACGGAGAGCCCAAAGGGACAAATTAGAGCTGGAGTCAGAAGCTCTAATCTACCACAGACGTCCCCTGGGGTCATGTGACCGCCAGAGTTTCTGTGGAGCGTCTGAGACCCAGGATTCACTCAGAGACGATTCACTCCACAGAAAGCTGGAGTAAGGGAGTGTTTGCATTCCTCCCCCTGCCCTGGTCCTGGTCCCCCCAGGACTGTTCCACGACGGACCTGTTTGTTCTGGGGGGTCTGGTTCCTCCTCCGTTCTGAGCTTCTCTCTGTTTCCCTGACGTATCGCTGGAATCTGTCTCCTGCTCTCATCTGGAACCTCGACGTCCCCCCACCCCCGGTGGCCTCCGCCCTCACAACGTCCTGTCGTCTGATGTGTGAGGCCCCTCGCTCCTACCCCTCGCTCCTACCCCTCGCTCCTACCCCTCGCTCCTACCCCTCGCTCCTACACCTCGCTGCTACACCTCGCTCCTACACCTCGCTCCTACACCTCGCGCCTACCCCTCGCTCCTACCCCTCGCTCCTACCCCTCGCTCCTACCCCTCGCTCCTACCCCTCGCTCCTACCCCTCGCTCCTACCCCTCGCTCCTACACCTCGCTCCTACACCTCGCTCCTACCCCTCGCTCCTACCCCTACAGGACTCCTACAGGACAAACAACATTCAATCGTAGGTTCATCGTTTTCCTGGAGGAACGTTTTCTTAGTTTACCATCACGAAATGTATGAAAACATTGATTACAATATTTATATGAACAGAAGTACGTCGAGGTACGACTTGTCTGAGGTACGACTTGTCTGAGGTACGACTTGTCTGAGGTACGACTTGTCTGAGGTACGACTTGTCTGAGGTACGACTTGTCTGAGGTACGACTTGTCTGAGGTACGACTTGTCTGAGGTACGACTTGTCTGAGGTACGACTTGTCTGAGGTACGACTTGTCTGAGGTACGACTTGTCTGAGGTACGACTTGTCTGAGGTACGAGTCATCGCTCGGTCAGTATTTTTGTTCTACATGCGAGTGAAAATCAGAGGTTCTGAGGCCGAGCGGACACAGAACTGCCCCGGCGCCCGATGCTCACCCTGACGGGGAAGTTACATTTGCCCTTCCGCACCGCCTCCTCGTCGGCCTGCCACTGGTGGGGCCGGCTGGCCTCGGGCACATAGGTGGGCTTCTTCCTCCTCAGGCTCTGACGAAGCTTGTTCATCTCCGGGGTCACGTGCTCCCTGGTGCTGGAAACACGACACACTGGTGAGCACGCACACACACACAGACACACACACAGACACACACACACACGCACACACACACACACACACACACACACACACCCGTTCACAAGACACCTGAAAAGCAGCGCCACTTGAGACGAAACTCGCGTTACAACACAAGCCGGAGCGATTCCATTGATTAGCTGGAGCTCATTATGCTGTAATCACCGCTAACAAGCAGTTAGCATGTTAGCATCAAGCTCGATTCCCACCAAAACCATGTAGGGATCACACAGGTGATGAGCACAAAGCAAGTAGGCCACACACATCAGGAGCGCTCAGAGAATACTGATGGCTGCCCACACACACACACACACACACACACACACACACACACACACACACACACACACACACACACACACACACACACACACACACACACACACACACACACACATACACACACACACACACACACGTCCTAATTAGCCCATTTTGCCGCTGCTCTGCTTTAGCAATGCTAATTTCTCAGCCTGATGAAACACGACGGCGTCAAAACATGACCTGCTTAAAAATGGTAATTACTGTTTACACCCCCCCCACACACACACACACACACACACCAGGCCCCGCCCATCAAATGAAGCCCACAATCCTCTGCTTCTGACTGAAATAACTCCATCAGCTCCATTCTGACAAACTTTTGAGTAGACAGAATAAATGTCGTTTTATTTTTGACTATAGAGTATATACTTTATGTATTTCCTACCGTGCCGCGTCCTGATTGGTCATCCTGATGATAACGACCGAGTGTGAAACCACACACACGTTACTCTGAACACGTCTCATGTCCATATGGAAGCAGCGAGCACACGTCTGTGTTTACACACCAACATATATATAATAACCCAGGGTCACATGACTTCTCATCATCGCTGCTGATGAAGATGATGATGATGATGGTGGTGGTGGTGGTGATGGTGTCAAACACACATGGGCATGTGTGTAATGCAGAGCATTCAGATGCAACAGGTTCATCATCTCTGGCATGAAAGCCATGACTCACACACACACACACACACACACACACACACACACACACACACACACACACACACACACACACACACACGGAGGCCTGTGTGTGTGTCGTTTCTGGGAGTGGAGCCAGATGACTGGTGCAGCTGGCGTGGACGTCTGGGTGCGCGAAGGGTTAAAGCTAGCCCCCGGGGGGGGGGTTATGAGGCGCCGGGAAGGGGGAGGGGCTTGATCGGGAAGACGACGGCCCTCATTCGGTCTGGGACCGTCTGGTTTGGGAAGAGAAGACCTAAATGGATAAAATGAAAACGTGTGTGTGAGAGCTGGGGATTGTGGGAAATATCAGGAGGAGTAGAAAGAGAGGCGATCAAATCTGTCCTCACTGGATGACAAATTAACGTCTATTGTGATCAAACCCAGACTTTTACTAACGTAAGTGATAAAACAGACGTCCAGAAACATAAAAGCTTTTCCAGAAATGTCAGTAAATTATTTTCTGCTTTCACTGAAACATTACATGTCCAGGATTTCCTGCTTCTGTTCACTAAGTGACACTTTTAAAGACTGAACTAGTAAATAAATGCTGGAAATATCAAAATATTTGGAGAATTAGTTTGAAAAAATGTTATTGAAAACATTATTTAGCATAAATTTGTATCATTTCTGCTAAATGTGTCTGATTTTACACAGCTGGTTTATCAGAATTAGAATATCAAATTTACGATGCAGAAGTCTTAAAATCCTGAAGCGTGACTGAGATTTGGTTAATTCCCAAATTCAATTCAATTCAACTCAAATTTCTGTAAAACATCAAATTATTCTTCATGCATTTCCTATAAATTAAATCTTTTGAGTTTCTGCTTCCTGCTGCTTGAAGCTAAGCTAATTATGCTAAACTGCAGTAAAGTGTATGCTAACGCGCCGCAGAAAGCTTCTATATTTACACGGATTGACAGACAACACGGCATCCATGAGTCTGTCACAGTGGGAGGACACGACAAACACACACAGTGTGAAATTAACACCGCCTAATGGGGAGAGACATTACCCAGCATGCAACAGGGAGGGCTTTGCATAGCTGTGACCTGACTCCACACAATAAGAACCATCTGCGGGGAACAGGAACAGGGAGTGGGCTGCAGGCGAGGACGGGAAATAAAATACAAATGAATACATAAATCTGTGGGACGAATGGAGTCTTCAAACCCTGACAAGAACCGTTTAGAACCATCTAGAACCGTCTAGAGCTGTCTAGAACAGTTAGAACCGTCTAGAACAGCTAGAACCGTCTAGATCCATTTAGAACCGTCTACAACTGTTTAGAACCACCAGAACTGTCTAGAACCGTTTACACCCGCCTCGAACGGTTAGAACCATTTAGAACCGTCTAAAACCGTTCAGAACCATCTAGAACCGCCCAGACGACACAAACAAGAGGCCTTTGGATCGATCCCCATCCCGTGTCTGAGTTGAAGGTATCGTTACCGTGGAGACGGCTGACAATCATGTGATGCTGTTAGCGACTGAAGTCTGACCCCGGGTGACCTCCCTTCATCACCACTTCCTGTGTGGGCTCCTCCCTGTGCTTCCTCCTCGCTGGTGTTTCTCCTCCTCATCGCTCCGTGTGTGTGTGTGTGTGTGTGTGTGTGTGCGTGCGTGCGTGCGTGCGTGTGTGTGTGTGTGTGTGTGTGTGTGTGCGTGCAGCATTCCTTCCTGATCCAGATGTTCTGTGAGAATCAAAGACTTTGGCAGAGAAGGTCTCACCACTCCTTCATGCTCCACCACCAGATGCTCAGAAAACCCCGCCTCCCCCCTCCCTGTCACACTTATGTAACACACACACACACACACACACACACACACACACAATGAATCATGGCCACCTTCCATTACAGGAAGTAATGAGTTTGTGAACCTCCAGGGAAACAAAAATAGGACTGTGTGTGTGTGTGTGTGTGTGTGTGTGTGTGTGTGTGTGTGTGTGTGTGTGTGTGTGTGTGTGTGTGTGTGTGTGTGTTGGTTCACTGTGGACACGCTGTACCTGAGACGTGTCCACAGTGAACCACGTTTATTTCCTCTCTGGGCTCCATTAATTCTCCTGACAGGAAGGTTTCTTTCTTTCTGCCATCATTAACAGTCGTGAACACAAAACCTCGTCCTGCTGGCTGTGACAACTGTCCTCGTGCAGAGAGACGAGAAGACATTTTAGGACAACTGAGGGACGTTTGTGAAAGTGAAAGAAAAAACAGAAACAGGCAGTAGATGAAAGTACGTCACCTGAAATGTATGAATGTATGAATTTTGATGTATCTGCTGACCTCTGACTGGCCACTAACTAGTCTCTGACTGGCCACTAACTAGTCTCTAATGCACCACTAACCCTGACTGGCCACTAACTAGTCTCTGACCACTAAATAGTCTCTGACTGGCCACTAACTAGTCTCTGACTGGCCACTAACTAGTCTCTAATGCACCACTAACCCTGACTGGCCACTAACTAGTCTCTGACCACTAACTACTCTCTCAATGCCCACTAACTAGTCTCTGATGGACAACTAACTAGTCTCTGATGGATTGATTGATTCTCAAACAGTTTATATAACACTACGTTGGTGCAGGAAGGGCATCCAGCATTAAAAACTTTCCCAAACAAATCCGAGCCTTTACCTAAACATGGCTAAACGATGACGCGCTGTGGCGACTCTTCGAGGGCTGAGAACACATATGATGATATAATCAATCTAATGTTGTAACATTATACTTCCTTACATTCCAGGCCTTTTATTTTCTCTTTGTCATCAGTTTCTCGTAGGTTTTGTCGTTCATGTCTGTTCAGTCGCTTTAATCCAGACTCACCCCGGGTGATGGGAGACGATAGAAAGCTATAGAGCTACGTTATGTTCTCACACACACACACACACACACACACACACACACACACACACACACACACACACACACACACACACACACACACACATTGACCTAGTTTTTGGTCTTCCGACACTGAATGAGCCGGATGAGGACGTTGACTCCCAACATCAAACTCTGATTCATCCTCTTTCTTTATCTCCCACCGATGACAGGTGGTCTGTGTGTGTGTGTGTGTGTGTGTGTGTGTGTGTGTGTGTGTGTGTGTGTGTGTGTGTGTGTGTATGTGTGTGTGTGTGTGTGTGTGTGCGTGTGTGTGTGTGTGTGTGTGTGTGTATGTGTGTGTGTGTAGATAAACCAGAGCACTTGTGTTTAGGCTGAAGTCTGACCCAGGACAGGATGGCCTTATTAATTGCAGAAGTTTATGAGGTTGTGTAGATGTGTGTGTGTGTGTGTGTGTGTGTGTGTGTGTGTGTGGTCTGCATTCCTGAAAACAGTATTAGAGACTTATATGTGACTGTTCCCTCCACGTCTTCTCGTTCAGGACAGCTCAGTGAGGAAGGAGACGACCATTTATCAACGTTCAGACAAACAACAGCCTGAAAACGTAGACGTTGTTTTCTCAATGTGACCAATCAGGTTGGTGTTTGGACGTCTGCTCTTTCAAACACTGAACACACTGGTGCAAACTGAAATCAACGCTTCTATCTGACTTTTCATGAAATCGCAATTCACCTAATCCCAAAATCTGATCTTCAACATGTAAATTAAAACCTTGAGATACAAGTTGTTCTTTGACATACGAGTCATGTGTCCATGTATTTGGTCAACATACGAGCAAAAAGCATGTCCACTGGATAATGTTCACACCACTACACAGCAGCAGCTGGACCAGAGCCACGTGTGTGACCATCAGATTGACACACCTTATGAACACACACACACACACACACACACACACACACACACACACACACACACACACACACACGAGCCTGTTCCATAAACCACTCTATCTGAAGGACGTGGGCTGTTTCTGCCTCATTGAGATTCAGGATTGATCTACGATCCATATTTATTAAATTATCCACCATAGAACAAATCAATAGGTTCAGAACAGCATCGAACAGAAGCAGTGGAGTCCTGGAGTCAGAGCTCATCCTGTCAAACACATTTGTGTTAAAGTCAGATTCAATAGTTGGGCGACTTTCCTGCTGCGTGAAGCTTGTTTTCTAAAGTAGAGCCAACGGAGGACAGAAATATCCTGCAGGGAGGGAGGCAGAAAGGTGAGATCCGGTCTCACTGATGTGTCCATCCACCAACACGTGGTAAAGAACGAGATGCGGTCTCACTGATGGTGTATCCACCCACCAACACGTGGTAAAGAACGAGATGCGGTCTCACTGATGGTGTATCCACCCACCAACACGTGGTAAAGAACGAGATGCGGTCTCACTGATGGTGTATCCACCCACCAACACGTGGTAAAGAACGAGATCCGGTCTCACTGATGGTGTATCCATCCACCAACACGTGGTAAAGAACGAGATGCGGTCTCACTGATGGTGTATCCATCCACCAACACGTGGTGGTGTCCTGAAACACGACTCGTATCTCAGATTTTGCTCGTGTGTCAAACAAAGATATGGACAGAGCGACGACTCGTATCTCAAAGAACTCGTATCTCGAGGTACTTGTACACTTCTTTATTCTTTTCTGCTTACAGATATTTTAGAGTAATTTTTCACGAACAAACGACAGAATATCAATATTAATATAGTGTACTATAGTGCCACTCTTCCCGGCCACCATGTCGTTGATATTGATCGTGATGTATTTGCCATTGACAGCGGGACACGCCCTCTGATGCTTCATGATCTCTCAGGGCGATGCCTGACAAAAAAGAAAGCAGCTCTGATTTCATTATAGACGGTGTGCGCTGGCGAGTTTGTGACGGTCGTGTTGCATCATGGGAGGTGGGAGGGGTTTTCCTGGTGTGCACACGGCAAGGGGAGTCGAACATATTCAGGAAATGATAACCAGCTCAGACACAAACGTTTGTGTATTTCTTCACATTTAATTCATTTAATAAATCAAACATATTGATCACCTTGGATTCCGTTGTCGATAATCCAGAGACAACATGCTAGTCTGATTTATGCTACAATCAGATTAGCGATGCCGTTCCATTTGTTTTTTAGTAGTAATGTGGGACAAATCAAATGTTTTAGGACTGACCGAACATAAAACTCCAAAACGGAACAAATTAAACTCGTATCTCCAGGTTCTACGGCAACGTTTGGGTCAGATTATAATCTAATGGAGCTCCAGCAGATTAGGACAAACATGGTGACGCGCTGATGACCTGTCCTATCGGTAGGAGACGGTTGTTCTGCAGCTCACAGAGGTTTTACTGACATTCACACGTGACTCACACTTTCACAGAGACACATCACTGAGTGAGTTAATCTGGTTAATCCAGTTAATCTGGTTAAGATCATCCTAGTCTGTTCTGAAGACACCGTCGACAGGAACTCTGATGTTGTCCGAGCAGACACACAAACACACACACACACACACACACACACACACACACACACACACACACACACACACACACATTATTCTCCTGCAGGTTTATCACTCTGTGTCACTTTCCCTCCTGCCACTGGTTCAGTTCACACCCCGTGTGTGTGTGTGTGTGTGTGTGTGTGTGTGTGTGTGTGTGTGTGTGTGTGTGTGTGTGTGTGTCTGAGTAGGTTGCAAGATACAAAAGATTAACATAACAACAAAATCCAAATCCCTCGCTGTCCTTGGAACAGGAGAGGACACACACCACGCTACGCACACACACACAAACACACACACACACACACACACACACACACACCACGCTACATACACACACATCATGCTCCCACCCGTGTCGGTATTTATGTGTCCATGAGTGCATGTGTGTGTCTGCATCTGGGACAGGAAGTGTGTGTGTGTGTGTGTGTGTGTGTGTGTGTGTGTGTGTGTGTGTGTGTGTGTGTGTGTGTGTGTGTGTGTGTGTGTGTGTGTGTGTGTGTGTGTGTGTGTGTGAGTTTATCTAAACATGGTCCAGTCAAGCATGAAGTGGAGCACTCCAGTCGATACACTGCTGTATCGTACACACACACACACACACACACACACACACACACACACACACACACACACACACACACACACACACACACACACACACACACACACACACACACAGGCCGTGTTCCTCTTTGTATTTGGTCCAATCCGTTACGATGCCACAGGCTCATGGTTCAGCCCCGGGGTCAGAGTTCAACCCCAGCAGGGGGCATTTCACACCAACACACACTGACACACAACGACACACCAAACACACACCAAACACACACCCACACACACCAAACACACCCACACACACCAAACACACACCAAACACACCAAACACACACCAAACACACACCCACACACACCAAACACACCCACACACACCAAACACACACCAAACACACCAAACACACACCAAACACACCAAACACACACCAAACACACCAAACACACACCAAACACACCAAACACACACCAAACACACACCAAACACACCAAACACACACCAAACACACACCAAACACACCAAACACACCCACACACACCAAACACACACCAAACACACACCAAACACACACCAAACACACACCAAACACACACCAAACACACCAAACACACACCAAACACACCAAACACACACCAAACACACACCAAACACACACCAAACACACCAAACACACACCAAACACACACCAAACACACCAAACACACACCAAACACACACCAAACACACACCAAACACACACCAAACACACCAAACACACACCAAACACACACCAAACACACACCAAACACACACCAAACACACACCAAACACACACCAAACACACCAAACACACACCAAACACACACCAAACACACCAAACACACCCACACACACCACCTTACTGCTTCAGTTCAGTCAGACCGTCTGGTGATGATGTCATGGACTCCGCCCTGCAGCTTGACATGACGTCAGACTCTGGGGCCGGAGCAGAACGCCAAGTGACCAGATGTGATGACATCATTCACACACTCCCCACGACTAACGTTCGCTGTGTTTCTAAGACGTGTTCTTTTGCGTCGAAGCGGCTCCATAGGGTTGGGCTATTCCCCGATGCCTTAAGGGCGTGTCCTAAATACATCATGTGACCTGTTCAGTCACGTGTTGTCAGCCTGTCCAACCAAAGTTAGTCTGCTTTCACTCAAAGGAAACGCAGAGGAACACTAGAACGGACCAGAACCAGAACCAGAACCAGAACCCTAAACTGGAGACAAGTCGATCTGGACAGGAGCTAAAACCTAGAAAGCTTGGAGCGTCAGAGCTAGAGTAGCTAACCCTAGCCTTAACCCTAACCTTAAGCCAGACCTTAACCCTAACCCATCACCTAACCCTAGCCTTAATGCTAGCCCCATTCCTAACCCACCATCCTAACTTTAACCCTAACTTTAGCCCTAAACCTAACCCCAAACATAACCCTTACCTTAACCCTAACCCATCACCTAACCCTATCCCTAGTCCTGACACTAACCCTAACCCATCACCTAACCCTATCCCTAGTCCTGACACTAACCCTAACCCTGAACTCAGGTTTTGGGTTAGGGTCAGGATTAGTTATAAACTTTAGTTTATAAACTTAAGATTTTTTTATGAACTTAAGTTCAGGGTTAGGGTCAGGATTAGTTTATAAACCTAAGTTTAGTGTTAGGGTTTCAGTTTAGCCTGGAGACGAGTTAATTCAACTTATGTCGTTTTTCGACATCGAGTCTCCTGGAACTAGTTAATGACGTAAACTGGGGTTTACCTGTAGATGATCTCTGTTCTCGTAGTTCTGTGTCACTCAAGTTAACAGAGTCCATTTTAGCCCCCTGCTCTTTAAATCCATGTCATGCTAACAAACGAAGCAACACAATCTATTTTTAATCTCTTTCCACATCAGATCAAACTTTCTTTCTCACATCTTTGCTTCTATTTTCACTTTTTACTTTCCTAACTTTGCGTTTCACGCCCTCCTCTCCTCTCCTCCCTCCTGTCGTGGTCGCTCTTTCACACGTTCCTCCAACACCTCATTGGTTCTGTTCCCTGGAGCTCAGGAGAGTTTCTCTCCACCAGAAGGTGTTGGATCCACCAGAGAACTCATTCCTTCATCACAACGAGACCCGGTGGAACCGGGTGTGTGTCAGGTGTAAATGTGAACACATGTGAACCCAACGTGAAGCGTTTTCACCACGCAGGAAAACACTGTGCACACATGTATCAGGTTAGCAGCTTTAATCTGTTCCATATGGGCACGGGGGCTAACGCGGCTGCTAAGGTTATTAGCCACCATGAGCCTGGAGGACACAGGCTGGACTAGATCTGAGAATACAACGGGAATACAACGAGAATACGACAGGAATACAACGGGACAATTGCCTTCTTCAAACAAGGTCAACTTGATGCACAGAAAAAGAGTGGAGGCTCACAAAAACAAGCCGATGCACTCATCGCCACGGTAACAGTCGACCTAGTTTCCGACCAAAATACACCCAGGTGCACAATCACGCGCAGAACCACGGTAGAAGTCGTGAAAATATGCACAGAAAGTGGATGCAAACCTGCAACGCCGCCCCCTCCGTGGTCGACTCACCTGAGTTCGATGGCCTCCCCCATGTCGCCGCAAGAACTCATCTCACGCCGCAACAACCGGAGAGGAGATGCAGGAACGACAAGCGGAGAGGAAGAAGTAGTTCCTCCGAGAGAGAGTGATGACAGAGGAGAGGAGAACCACACCTCCTCAGGAGGGATTAACTTGGAAAAACGAGACAGAAGAAGAGAAGCAGCCAAACATCGTTGCCCCGGTGTGGACGAGCATCTGCTGTCCAGATGCACCAGAGAACCAACGAACGAACGCACCGACGCTCACAGCTGCTCTAAAAATAAAGACGAATCAATGTTTGATGCTCCAAATCCTGCGAGAGGGAAGAAGGGAGTGGGAGGACAGGAAGAGAGTAATGAAGGGAGGAGGGGAGGGTGATTAAGTGAGTCATAGCCGCTGGTGACACAGTTTTCTCTCCATCTGCTGTGGCTCCACTGGTCAAGTGTGAACCGGAGGATGGGTCGGACACGAGGGCTGGGGGGGCAAGCTGGTGCACGAAGTGCCAGTGGTGAGTATACTGGGAATGAAGGACGGGCGTCACTCCAACATCAGCTGGTCTGTTAGGTAAAGTAGAACATCGAGATACGAGTTGTTTGAGATACGAGTCGTCGCTCTGTCCATGTTTTTCTTTGACATACAAGTGACAATCTGAGATACGAGTTGTGTTTCAGTCAGGTGGTGGATGGATACGACATCAGTGAGACCGCATCTCGTTCTTTACCACGTGTTAGTGGATGGATACAACATCAGTGAGACTGCATCCCGTTCTTTACCACGTGTTGGTGGAAGGATACAACATCAGTGAGACTGCATCTCATTCTTTACCACGTGTTGGTGGATGGATACGACATCAGTGAGACCGCATCTCGTTCTTTACCACGTGTTGGTGGATGGATACAACATCAGTGAGACTGCATCCCGTTCTTTACCACGTGTTGGTGGAAGGATACAACATCAGTGAGACTGCATCCCGTTCTTTACCACGTGTTGGTGGATGGATACAACATCAGTGAGACTGCATCCCGTTCTTTACCTTTCCGTACTGTTTGAGTCACGTGTGAACCTGAACCTCAGATAAAAAGGCGATGGAAAGCGACAGGACAGGTGATGACGTGAGGAGGTGGAGGTCCGGCTAGAGGCTAATGAGGGGATAAAGACAGATAATGATAACGAGGCTCAGGAAGTGGACCGAGCTGTCCTCTGATTCGAAGATTAATGTCACATGACCTTGTCCTTCAGGAGGACGGAGATAAATGATGCTGGGACAAAATCTATCAAACATTTAGAAAGACTAATGGAGACTCACAACCAATTACTGATGGAATAATAATAAAAATAATAATAACAATAATGACGTCTCCACCTTCAGCACAACTGAAACTGTTCTTCCTCATCCAGAGTACAGAATTTATCAATGGTTTTCACACTGAAGGTGTGTGTGTGTGACTCTGCTTTGAGACCCAGAACATCTTCATCTTCATTCCTGCTTGTCACCAACGCGTTAACGTCTACCGCGTCTCTCTTCATCGTGAGCTGGTCCTATTTCCTGCTCCAACTGATGGGATTAATAATTCTGATTGTCGTCCAGATTTATTGACCTCGTCCCGTAAGGGAACACGACTCAGGACATCAAGTCGATACGCATGAAAAACAAATCGAGACTCGCCCTCGACGAACGTCTTAAAGGTCGGCTGATTTACTGACGTTCAGACGATGAACGCAGCAACACGCCTGACATTTACTGGATCAGATGAAGCCTCTACAAATGTCACCGAGGGGTTAATGTCAGTGGTATAAGATTTAAACATCTGATGGCTCGACTCTTTATCATCGTGTTTATTGAAAATGAATCTAATTTCAGAAATACCTCGAGATACGAGTTAATGACCTTAAAACCAGAAAAAGTGCTGATGAATGCAGTGTGAATGCACCTTTATTAAATGAAGAGTTATGTCATCTTCAGAAAAGATGCTCAACATTCAAGTTAACATCAGATGATTGAGTCAATCAGTGGCCCCACCCTCACAGATTTGTCTCCTCCCTCTCCACTGACGGGACCGGCTGATGGATTCCCTCTAGAGCCAAAGGATCTACTTTTTCATCCAGTCCTGCGGTGTAAAAACGGCCCTCAGATGGAGCGGCAGTCCACCGGAGCGGCGTGGCGTCCAAATGCTCTGCTTCATCCTGACAGGAGGGACGTGGATCCGCCTCCGGTCGATAGCATCTCCTTTACTCCCGTCTCCCCCTCCTTCATCTCCTCTCTCCTCTACGGCTCCCGTTCATCGCCTCCACCCCCAATTTATGTTTCAACAACAAGAGACGGCAAAGCCTGTCGTTACAGACCAAACCGAGGAGGATGGAGGAGGAGCTTTGTACAAACACACTCATATTGACTGTGTGTGAACTGATCAAGTGTTACCCTACGTCACATGATCGATAGTGTGTGTGTGTGTGTGTGTGTGTGTGTGTGTATGTGTCAACTCCTCTCATCTTACCAATCAACATGGCATCCAGTCACACTACAGTAGACACAAACACAGACACACAAAGAACATGTGAAATTGTGCTCCATGGCAACCAGATCCCATGGCAACCAATGGCATGATTTTTATTTTTTTTTGAGGGGGGGGAAATATTTGGGAGAAAGATTTCAATGCTGGAAAAAATGCACATGGATAGAAAAGGATTTTAAAAAAAAGGGAAGCTGTGGTTGGATGAGCAGAGAGAGACCACACAGACGGACAGACAGAGACAATAGAATCTGGTCCTCCTGGGGAGGATGAGGAGCACAACAGGAGGAGTGTGACACTTTCTACAGGTGGGGGGTAGAAGATCTGGTGGTGGGGCGGGGGGATGACACATTTAGGAGGGATGTAAACCTGAATTACAGGGACGACTGTATGATCGGATGACTTTTATTTTGATTAAATGAGACAGATTCCTGACATGTTCATTATTTGTCACCAATAGATGTTTTAAATATAAAAGTTAAAGTTATTTCTCATTAAAAAAATAATCCACACTTTTCTCCATCCTCTTTGTTGTCCAGTGAAAGTAAATCAATAAAGTTTTACTGGGAGAGGAGGGGAGCAGTTTGTTTCTGGAGCAACAGCGCCCCTGCTGGACAGCTGTGGTAGCACACCGTGTCCTTGAGTGTGAACAGACAAAATTATTGTTTGTTTGTTTGTTGTTTTTTGATGACACAACGCACGTATGAGGCTGTTATGATGTAACACAACATTTCCCATCAGTGTCGATCAATACATAATTAATCCATAAACCCTGTTTCTGTGCGTAGACGGAGCCCTGGCTTGGGACGCTTCGTGTTTGATTGACAGCACGGGGGCGGGTCATCAATGAAAGTTCCGACCAATCGGGTGAGACTCCCAGCACCCTGAGGTCGGGCCTGCTCGCTCCCGTCCGTCAGGCGCGTCACACCGGTGGGTCCCGTTAACCGGTTACCGGCGGTACATCCGGTCAGTGGTGAGTGGAGAAGCTCCTTTGCGTGTAGATATACATTTATATGTATAAATTATGTGTTTACATATAGGTTATCGGTGGATACAGGAGCGAGTCACGCTAGCTACGCTAATGGCGCTAGCTAAACTAGATGCTAATCACGCTAGTCGTGATGTTAGTGGTGATTAATTCACTTGAAATACTGAGATTAAAATGACGGTTTGTACATATTATTATTATTATTATTATTATTATTAATTATTGCACATTTATTATTATTATTATTATTATTATAAAATGGTCAGGAAAGTTTGAGAGCTCTGGTGTTTTTCCCAGGAGGACGTGAACTTGACCCTCCAACATCTGGTTCATGATAATTTCAAATTATAAAGAATAATCAGCAGATTAAAAGGAGAAAAATAATAAAACGGATATGTTTGGTTTTTAATGAGAATAAATATTGTTATTGCTCATTAAGTTTTGTGTTGACGTTTGAAATGTGAACTTATACATGTTTAGAATAATCAGCAGTCATTTGTGGAGTCTAAGACTCCTGGTGTGGAAAATATAACTATATGTTTAGGCAAAAAAGAAAAATTGGTATCGTCTAAATGGTGGTAAGGCTGTTTGATTGTTCTTGGTGGTCTTCCCGACATTGATATAAAACACCGACACACAAATAGACCTGTCAAAATATTTATTTTTAAAAAAATACGACTGTTTTGCTTTTTCTTTTTACTCTCTTGCTTTCCTCTCTTTGTCGTCCTCGCCTTCTGTCAAAGCTGAATTTCACTTGTACCATTTCAAATTACTATAATGTATATACCAGATATTATATATTGACAGAAATCACAAAATCTGAGCTCTCTGTCAGTGTTGAGCACACTTTCCAGGAGCTACAATATTGAGATCATAAGCTTTATAAGCTGGGACATTATCAGCCACTCTCTAAACTGAAGAAGTCTCTTTGATGAGAGACGAAACGTCTTCAAAAACTTTCTCAACGTTCAGTGGATCGACTCAACAGCTTTTGGATAACCATGACCTGGATGACTGAGAACCTACACAGACATCTTACAATATTGAGAATCACAATACTTTGGGTGTTTTTCATGAGCATTTTTACACATGGTTGTGACTACTGTATTCGCACTTTACTATTTTATTGTATGATTTTTATTTTCTGGATTGTGGTCTGTTATTAATTTAGACTATTTTAAGTTCAACACATTCATATATTTAAAACCGTTTGTGTGTCGTTCACAACCCTGGCGTCCAGATCTTCTGATTCCTGGTTGATCTTTGATATGTTTCTTAACAGAGCTAACATAATCGATAGTGGAGTTACATTGAGCAGCTAAATACAAGGCCAGAAGTCTTCAATCAATAAGGCTTTTAAGGCTTTTACCGTCGGCCAATCGGCCAGTCCGTCTGCCAGTCTGACAACACCGGTTGTCTCCCAGCTACTCTTTGTAACAGGAAACATCCCAGCTAAATAATGATATAATGCTCTGAAATATAGCTTCACCTGAATTAAGTGTCATTATTCTAGAATCATGAGTTTGCATTGATGTAAATGTAAATCTGGTAACGTATTTCTGTATGTACATATCTGTTTACTCCATACCTACTTATATTACAACAGACAAACTGGTGGTGAAGTTGACACACTCTTTAAACTGCAGTCGAGACGTGAGAGGACAGTTACAGTCAGTATCTTCATAGTGGTTGGCTTCAGGGCGGTTCAGGAGTTTTTACGTGTTTGGATCAGACTGACTGACTGACCTTCACAAAGTGGCCAACTCTTATCGACTGGCACTAAAAGCCTAACTGGTCACGCAGAAACAAGCAGAGGAAATGTTTTAGAAAGGAAGGCAGACAGTCTGTGGTGGAGCTGAGAGCTTCAGTTCATTTAAAAAATAACCCATAGATAGGTTCAGTAGTAACAAGTAAAGATAATAGAAAAATATAGATACGCTAGTGCCTCGAGATACAAGCAACTCTACATATAAGTTATCTGAGATACAAGCCGTTGCTCTGACCATATTTTGGTTCAGCATATGAGCAGAAATTCGAGACATGAGCCGTGTTTTCGGACACCACCGCTAGTTGGCAGATGGATACATCAGTGAGACCGGATTTCGTTCTTTTCCATGTGTTGGTGGATGGATACAACATCAGTGAGACCAGATCTCGTTCCTTACCGTAACGTGTTGGCGGATGGATACAACATCACTGAGACTGGATCTTGTTCTTGTTGGTGGAGTAAAGATGTAGCTCGTATGTTCTCGTGACTTTTGCATTTCTTTTAATTCTTTATCATTGTTTATGTAACTTATATATAATTAATAATACACAGGTAAAGTCTGCATGTCTATTGGTTGATAAAAATATGTTGTTGTTTTTTTGTACTTTAGGGTGTTTGGGGCTTTTTTTCAAGGCTGGAACAGATTGAAATTATTTTAGTTATCTTGGATGGTTAAATGTTGACTTACGAGCCAGAGAACGGATTAAACTCGTTTCTTGAAGTTCTGCTTTATTAATGGGTTACAGTGTGACTGACTGTGTGAAGCGCTCTTATTTCATTAAGTTGGTCTTTAGAATGACATCCACTATAATCCAATAAAACAGGAATGAATTGTAAAGGCAGCATCTGCCTGTTATCTGTTATCGTCTCATGAAAGGACAAGCTCCCCTCTGGTGTGGTAATAAGTAGGGAAAGAAAAAGACGGATGGAAAAGTGGAAGTGATTAAATCATAGAAGGAGGATAAATAGAGAAGGGAAGGAATACAGAATGGAAAAAAGGGTGAATGAATGCTGGACTTCAGAAGGAAGGATGGAATAAAGACACAAGTCATCCAGTGGACAACAAAAGGGAACAAGCGAGCCCTCGCTCTTCATTTCAGTGAAAACATCTCACACTGGCTTCCAGAAAGTTGCCTCTGATCCAGGGCGAAGGTCAGAGAACATACGCCGACCCTCTGAACAACGGGAAGTGGAGGGGGTTTGTGAAGATGCAGGGTAAACACTGGCGAGGTGAAGACCCTCAAGCGGAGTGGATCATCTGAAAGGAACAGCAACTGACATGCAGGACGGAAAAGCCACTGGTGTTTGAGCCTGTTGCTAGAAAACAGCCCCCCAACAATAGAAGCTTTGACCTCCACCAGACAGAAGATACAGAACATCCTTGTAGTCACTTTTAGTCAGGCACAGCAGGCGGACTCCAGCCACATAGGCCCCTTTGACACGCTCCCTCTGCACACCCCACTTTAGAGGATGACAAAACGCCATCGGAGGCAAAGCCAGGCCTCCCCAACGGGCGTCAAGACCCTCTCAAAGCGTGGCAGGACAAAAGAGGGTTTTTTTTTAGAAGTGTGTGCGGTACCCCCCCCAGCCATGCACCACAGATGGCCAGCGCGTCTCGTCTTTTCACCGCCGCCGCCATGGAGAACAATGGCCAGCGGTGGCCCCGCCTCCTCCTCCTCACTCCCTTTTGCGTTTGACAGCACGTGTGTCCGTCAAATGGAAGCGTGTATCTGGGACAATGGCAGCCAGACAAAGAGACCGCCTACCCCCCGCCGGGGTGATGAATAAGGGGGCACGTGGGCCGTGTCATTGATGGAACAATAGCACTGGGCAGAGGAAGACGGAGGGTGTGGAGCCCATGCACCAACGGCAGCCGGCGAGGGGAAGGTGCAGCCTGGGTGGGCCGGGACAGGGTTTGGGGTGATTTGGGAGTGACGGCAGACGCCGTTACCTCAAAGAAAGACTCATGTTTACCGATGATGCCTTTCTCAGACAGGTTTGGTGTCTTTCAGGCAATTTACCAAAAATCACGCATCGGAATGCACAATTATTAGTGTTTTAAGATTGATTTCTATCAACTTAAAAATGAGTCATCCAAATGTAGTCCACTACAGGTACACTTCGGCTTACGTCGTTCTCGATTATACTTTGGTTCTCAAAAAAAAAATTATACAGAAAAATCAAAATCCACTTTATTTCTGTCTGCCACAAATGTTGGAATCATAAAATCACAAGTAAATCGTTAATAGCACATATCATGTTACTGTACGATAAATCAATAAAACATAGTTTAATATATTATTAGCCCGTAGCAACCCCCGTGACCCACAATGAGGAAAAAGCAGCTGAAGACGAGACAGAGACATTTTTTCTGTACAAAATTAAAAAATAAAATGTAATTGTCAGCTTAAAATAGATTCATGTTAACTAAATATTAGTAAAATACCTTCATTAATAAAGTTTAGCACAGAACTGGGAATGGTTATCTACAGTTTAGACTGGAGACCAGTTCATTCAACTAACGTCTCCTGGAAAGAATTAACGAAGTAACACGAGGTTTACCTTTACATCTATTTCTGTGATATAATTGGAACAAATTGATTGAACAACAAACTTTTTAGACAAGCCTTCAAGCGAGTTGTAGAGATGATTTCCGTCAGTCCCTTCGGTTGCGCCGGTGTCAACAACTGGCAGAAAGACTGTCCGTCAGAGGAAGACCAACAAATTGCATAAGTCGTAAAAAGTTTTGTGACCCTTTGACCTGTCTTCCTCAAACTTCCAAGTCATTGAGGACAAAACACACCTAAACATATATTAGTCTCCGATGTCATTGCTACCGTTAGTGTGATAGTATTTACTAAAACACGAAGCTGCTCTGAAGAGCCTTCGACAACCATGACGGTTCAAAATGAGGTTCACGATACTTTGATTTTCTGACATCCTGAGTCACAAACGCCTCCCTACCATCATCAAAACGGGTCTCACATATTAATGAAAGTAATAGCATGTAGCTCAGCATGTCTAAGTCCAAAGTTCAACCAGGTTGAAGTGACAATTAGCACCGAATACTCAAATCCATCAAATGTCTGGGACTACTACTGGTCATTCATTAGAAACCAACTCCAACCTGATTGACCCGGACCCAGCTGGTGATGAACTCCACCCTCAGGCGTCCAGTCTCGGGTCCAACTTGCCCCCGCAGATACCGAACCACTCCCGAGACACTGCTGTGCATGCTTGTTTGCAAAAGCATGAGGGGGGGTTCCTGTTCCTGAGGTCAGGATGCCTGCTGGCAGGGGGGGTGGAGCAGAACACTTGGAACAGCTGGTTGAGTCTGCAGGAGGGGGGACCGGCTGGAGGGTGAGGCAGGGGAATTCATTTGGGGGGTGGCGGTCCAGGCAGGCTGGAGGCAGCAGCTGGTTGGAGGGGGTGTCTCACCAGCTGTGCCTTCTCTGACCTCTCCCTACGTTTCTCCACCTCCTCTTCCTCCCCAAACTCGTCTTCTCCTCCCCCTCCTAAAACCAGAACCCCCGTCCAAATGTTCCGCGACACATACCGCACACAGCCATCTGTCATGGAGACATGACTGGTAAAACGCCACGCCCTAAACCCCAGAGACGTGGGACTATTTCTACCCAGACGTCTTGCGACCAGCCTCCTCTGACGCGTCACATCCTCCCTGTGTGGATCGGTACCGCCGGGTGACTCATGCATGATTGTGATGCAACGCAGAGACGCAACGCTCAACCCATCCGGGCTGAAATAGAGCCGTTTCCACGTCTTCCTGAGATAAATTAGCCTTTAAATGCTTTCAGCTTCCTCATTATGGGCTGCCGTACGATGACAGGTTACACTATAGCCGACTGGAGTCGATGCCTTTCATTATGTCAATCGATTCTATCAAATTACGAGACATAATCACAGTGATTTAGTGCAGGAGTCGCTATTCATTAAGGTGATTCTGGAGACATTTAACAACTGGATCTATGTCACAAATCAAGAGAGGAGCTGACTCGTGGATCCAGCCACCTCTGTTTGCTCACTCCTTCATTAGAAGCTGCATCGAGGCTGATCAGCTCCAATCAGCTCCGATTCAGGCAAAACAAAATAAAGTAGAAGCTCGAGATGTGAGTGCTCAACGTACAAGTTAATTGAGATACGAGTCGTCACTCTGTCCATGTTTTTATCAGCTGAGACCGGATCTCGTTCTTCACCACGTGTTGGTGGATGGATACAACATCAGTGAGACCAGATCTCGTTCTTTACCACGTGTTGGTGGATGGATACAACATCAGTGAGACCGTATCTCGTTCTTCACCACGTGTTGGTGGATGGATACGACATCAGTGAGACCAGATCTCGTTCTTGTTGGTGGAGTAAAGACGTAGCTCGTGTGTTCTTGTGACTTTTGCGTTTCTTTTCATTCTTAACATTGTTTACGTAACTTATATATAATTAATTATACAGGTAAAGTCTGCATGTCTATTGGTTGATAAAAATAGGTTTATTTTTTATAATTTAGGGGATTTTTTACAAGACTGGAACGGATTCAACTCATATTTCCAGGTTATAACCAAAAACCCCTCCACGTCTGATGCAGCCAGCATCACCTAGAAGTGCTTTCAGAGCTTTGGATCAAGTGCCTCCCCAGAGGAACCGATTCTCTTGATTTGGTTTTTACTGCATCAGCTGTGGCGAGAATCTGCTGTCAGAAGAGAGACGAGTGAGGGACCACACCAGACAACTGGTTGTCAAAGACAAGGAGAACACTGAACACATTTTCTATTTCTTCTCGTCTCACAGGACATCTGGTCATCTGAATAACATCCACATGTTAGGATGGAAAACACAAGCGGAGTGGAAATGAATCATGATTCTATAGCATAAGACCGAACAGATGGACTCCTGGGACAGGAAGCCATGGCTTCCTGCTCCTCATGACTCAGTCCATTAAAGCGTCTTCAGCTTTCTAATCTGCTCTAATGTCCATTCATGTTCTGTAAGTCCCTGGAAAGCTGGTTGCACCTCCCATAAATCTCCACACCACCGTTGATGCTAAACTCTATCAGCATTTAAAACGTGTTTCATGGGAGGAATCCAGGCCTTTAGAAAAGCTTGGTCGTTCCTGATTTGTACACAACAAAGCATGACGTCACATTTTTCTAAGAAGCCCAGTAAAGAGGAGACGCTCTGCGCGGAGTTCTAGTGAAATACCCCACCATGAGCTGGTGTATCTGGGTTCAGATCCCCTTTTAAAGGCAGCAGACTTCCAGGAAACATTGTGTTTATGAGCTAACGGAGTCCTATCCTCTCGTCTGCCTTCCCCTGAAGGCTTGACTGTGAATATTAAACAGGGACAGATTGGATTAGATAACAGACCCACATGGAGCCGTTCACACAGGGAGTGGATGACTTCTGAACAAACAGATGGTCGTAAGTACGTACTTGAGGAACACTTCGCTGTTTAGTGGCAAGATGCTCCATAACAATAGTAATAAATACAAAAATCATTCACTCCATGGATCTATGTCAATTTGTTCAAATTGGTCTGGTCCTATGAAAATAACACACTGAACAAGAACAGTGTAAACTGAAGCAAATGAAAAGCAAACTATTATTTATGACAAAAAAGTAGTATATTAGGATACTAGCTGCTTGACATACAAGTTATTTGAGATACGAGCCGTCTCTCTGTCCATATTTTTGGTCGGCATACGAGCAAAAATCCGAGATACGAGTCGTTCTTCAGGACACCACCACTAGTTGGTGGATGGATACTCATTCTTGTTGGTGGAGTAAAGACGTAGCTCATGCTACACCGGTAAAAGTTTTTTGATTGAACTCATATCTTGAGGTTCTACCTGGATGGAGCTGAATTTCTGTGCATCAAAACAAGAGCAGGAAAGATGAGGATATACACACGTTAAGTTGTTTGTCGTCATGACCACAAACTGCCTGTCAGTGGTGACTTTCCACCCAAACCATCTCGATGAAGCAATACCTCACAAGACACATGTACGGTCTGTGACTTGCCGTTGAAGTTGGTTGCTGGGATGTAAACCCAATTCAATGTGGAGAAGGGAGTAAGTGAGAGTACTGAAGGTGAGGAGAAGACATCAAAGCTGGCTTTAGGTTGGTACTGGGGGCTAACTGAGGTGGAGGTTTTCCTTTGGGAATGCAAATCAAGAGCATTAATACATTCCTCATGTGGATCACAGAGCGCACCATGGGAAGGTTAGCATGCTAGCTAGTGCACAGGAGGCAGGAAGAAGCAGCCATCTGGTGGACTGGACCATCCAGGACACGACCGATATCCAGCCCTGCTGCTGCCGTTCAGTTTCCCATCATTCTGAACATCAAGAAGCTACGCTAATCGTATTGTAGCTCTACTACTACAACCAATCACGGGCCGTGTCACCTTAGCATCTCCGTAGCATTCCTCTGTGAAGCGAGAGCAGACACAGCCTGTGGGAGGACCGTCTATACCCTCCATTGATCTCTTTGTTAAGGCTTGTTGAAGCCCGAGGTGCTTGGAGCCTCATCCATTAAAACATATCTGAGAAATAAAAAAACAGAAAACACTCCGGCTTTATTCTAGATTTCATTACGCTTGTCAGGCAATTTCAGGGTGAAGTCAAAGCTGTGAACATGGTATCATGAGGGATCATGTGGTGTGTGAGAATGTAAAGTAGGTTCGCTTCAGTTTGGAAAAGTGATGCAAAATCAATGCCACTGGATGTTTTTGGTTTCCCATCACAAACGACTTGGATGGGTTGAGATACAGAATGGTTTCCAGGAAAAGATCGTTCTTTGTTGTTTTTATGATGTTATCTATCCATTCAGTTTAGAGTGTAACTTTTCCTTTTCGCTTCACAAAGCAGAATCTGGTGATTGGATTTAAAAAACAAGTTAGTAAAACTAATTTAATGAAGTGAAACTTCACTTAAAAAGACTATTTCAGTAGTAAAAGCTGCTCGACAAGCAAGTTTTTTGAGATACGAGCTGTCGCTGTGTCCATGTTTTTGTTTGATATACAAGTGAAAATCTGAGATACAAGTCGTGCTTCAGGATACCACCACTAGTTAGCAGATGGGTACAACATCAGTGAGACCGGATCTCATTCTTTACCATGTGTTGGCGGATGGATACATCAGCTGAGCCCGGATCTCTTTCTTTACCATGTGTTTGCGGATGGATACATCAGCTGAGCCCGGATCTCTTTCTTTACCATGTGTTTGCGGATGGATACATCAGCTGAGCCCGGATCTCTTTCTTTACCATGTGTTTGCGGATGGATACATCAGCTGAGACCGGATCTCTTTCTTTACCATGTGTTGGCGGATGGATACATCAGCTGAGACCGGATCTCTAAATTTGATTCTCTTTGCACCACTTATCCATTCATGCTACTGTTCTGTGAGCCCTTCATCTCCCTATCACAGCGCTGTTAACGCCATATTAAAAAATTCTAGACAACATTCACCAAATCATTTCACCAGTCTCAGCAGAGTTGTCAGCCACCACCACCATCAGCATGGACTTTTAAGTGGGATTTGTCTTGATGCTCTTCTGCCACGTCAAATCCTTACTTTTTTTGGTTAAAATGCTTCATAGGTTCTTGTTAATGAGCTACATCTAGCTAGTTAGCTGATTTTAAACAAATTTTGTCAGCTAAAAACAAAGCCATGCTAGCTTTTTCTCTCTTTTTTTTACCCTTCATGTCTGACTACAGTCATTATGATTTAATATCTCAGAGGAATCAAAACCACTAAAGATCCACACCCCATAACAGCTGGGTGTGAATCCTGTTTTTCTCTATTACACGGCAAGTACCGACACGCTATGTTGTGATGGTATTACAGTGAAAATACTCATAAATTACACATGAATAATGATAATAATCATTTAATTGGATTTGACAGGAAAAATCAAACCAAAAACACGAGACCTTGAGCGTTCTAATGTCTTGTAGCAAAGCACTGGCATGTTCCTACTGACTGCGCTCAGACATGAGGGGTAATTGGGCTGTAATAATTGGAAACTCTGGGATTTGTCCAACTTGGGGGTTTTAGGGTGGCAGGGGATTACAAGTCATTGCACCTTTTAGTTATAGCTGTAAACCCTTTAGAGTTTGGAGACGACGCGTCTCCGTTTTCCATCCACTCTTTCTCTTTAGTGTCTAAATACCCGACTGATTGGTTAGCAGACTATCCAGACGGAGGGGGCCCCGCCCGAGGGCCTGGCTGATTTACAGATGTTCTGGGTGGCTGGCTCATTGCAGACAAACTGAATCCCAACTGGGCTTACTGGGTGGACTGGCTACTCGTCTTCCCACAGTCCAGACAGACAAAGGCAGAACTGTTCCCGTGGACGCCACTTCCCCCGACCGGGAGAGGACGGGAGGGCGAGCCGGGGGAAGAAATGATGTTTGGAGGGGAAATGGGGAGGACTGAGAAAGACAAAGAGCAGAACAGAGAAGACAGAAAGAGCCTTTTAACACCGGAGTGCAGGGAGGGTAATAGAAAGGAGACTGGGTCTGCAGGTCAGGCATCGCCTGATATCTTTATATAGTCCAATTTGGCTCTGGTGGAATGGCCTGACATCAATCATACGTCGCTTTCCACTACGCTTTTCAGGAACTATTTGCTTCACAGTCGCAACAGGAACGATCCCCTCCAAACGTCAACACTATCAACAATCTCCACCAAACGTGACACCTCTCCCTCCTCCATTGCGCCTCTCCTCCGTCCATCTCTCCTACTCTCCCCGCTCCTCTTGGCCTCCGGCCTCGTCCATCTGTCCCAGTAAAGAGATGCTGTCCTCTGACTGGATTGGATGATTTGGATCCTCCTGACTCAGTTTCATGTTGGGATTTCATGATTTCTTAAATGCCACCTTTTTTTTGTAGACGACAATCTACCATTGTATTCTCTGCAATTTGATGCAAGTAATCCATTTCACGTGAGATTATGAAGTCAGATTCTAAGAGGAGTTGAATTTTTTTTAAAAAGGTGTCACACTCGCACAAAGATCAAATACACACTTGAAAGGTTCACAGAACGATTTATACGAATTGAAATTGAACAATACACATTTCCTGTATAGGGAAATGTCAAATATTGATATATAGACATCCTTTGGAAGTTCTTAAAGGAACAGATGTTAGCTTAGCACAAAAGAGCAGGGTGTCAGGGTAGCTTTCCAAAGTTACCACAAAATGAACACCTGGATAATTAAATTTGGATGTTGGTTACTTGTACAGGCAAGTGTCAACTCAGCAGTTCTTGATGATTCACACAGTCTTGAAGATCCTACGATCCTACACCCAACACGACACATCCACTCCGTAGCATTGCTTATGTTTGGATTCTGTAAATAAATAACTTTTCCTAATCTCACACCAGTTTTTCAGAGGAAGACGTCTCCGTAAAATCCGTGGTTAATAGTTTTGTTGTGATGCCTTTTATCTCCTTCCTTCTTTGGGGTATTTTTAAGCTCCGTGTTCTTAGGATTAGTTTGCCCTCTCTTTTTCTCAAGGGATGGTCCCATTTCAATCCTCTGGTCTTCACGTCACGATGCCAACAGCTGGAGGAGTGGACACATCTGGTATGCAGCTGGTCCAGAGAGGAAAGGGACTGGAAGGAGAGTCTGAGGAAGAGGATAGGAGCCGAGAAGGGAAATAAAGTAGTCTTACTGAATACGAGCTGTTTGAGATACGAGCCATCGCTCTGTCCGCAGTTTTGTTCGACATACGAGCGACCGCTTGGAGGGAGTCGTACTAAACTAAAGGAAGGAGATAGAAATGAGTGAAGTCGGGACGTCCGCTGCGAAAAATGTAAACAGAGCAGCAGTGTGAGGATGGAAAGAAGGGAAGAGAGGTGGAGTGGCACTAATGGAGGAGGAACGTGTGGAATCACAACAGCAAATCCAGACATTCATTAAGATGCAGAATACTAATCATTATTAGTATATTTTAACAGAGTAACCTGAGGTTCACCTTTATATTCACAGAATATAAAGTTTCATTTTTTTAGCTTCAGCAACTTTGAGTTCATGTTTTTTTAAGTTAAAGTTATTTGCTGACTTTAAGTGTGTTCAGGCGGTTTGTCCTATTTTCAGCTCAGGTAACTTGTGATCGCTGCATGAACTGAGACTCAACCCCCCCTCTATGCAACTTAAACACACACACACACACACACACACACACACACACACACAGCATGATTACTCTGTGCTTCCCATATCTGTCTTCAATCAGCAGTAGGCTACTATCCATCCTTCACTCAGTGTGAGCTTCAGCAGCGACACACACACACACACATAAATGCACCTGACTCGCTGCCGCTGCCTCCCCCGCCCCCCCGGGCAGTGAATAACATTAAACTTCCTGTCTGTCACCAACAGCCTCTTAGAAACAGTACAGGGGAAGCCAGCATTCCATGGAATACGCTGTGAAGGCTTTACCCCACACCTGACGCCAGGGGAGAGGACACAAGACTGTTCTAGAAACACCCCCAGTTCACAAACTAACAATCCAGCAGAACTCTGATGACCAATCAGAGCTTCTCAATCCAACATGCAGTAGGTGTGAACGGGTGCGTGTGATAGGTGGTTGGTCTTTCTGCTTCTGGCCTTGCCTCCCACCCAACGTCAGCTGGGTGTGGGCTCCCTTAGCGACCCTATGAGCAAT
Organism: Antennarius striatus; assembly: GCF_040054535.1. Classification (NCBI taxonomy): domain Eukaryota; kingdom Metazoa; phylum Chordata; class Actinopteri; order Lophiiformes; family Antennariidae; genus Antennarius; species Antennarius striatus. Next base: position 25,711,222 of record NC_090781.1, on the reverse strand, counting down.
TAGAGAAAATGAATAAATGAATCCCATTAAAATGCAAAACTGTCTCACAAATTGCTAACAAGGCAAGATTCGCGCCCCTACCCCCCTATGATGATGTAATGTGAATTCAGCATCAGCACCAAAATGGGAAGTCGGGAACAGGAACTACTTTACATTTCAGATTTTGCCCCCCCCCCAAAAAAAAAAGTAGATATAAAATACTAATGAGTTAGCATTAGCGGTGCTGGTATGCAAATTGTTTTCACTGTTATATATGGAACCAGGATGGCTGTGCTTCCAGTCCTCCTTTAGTCTTTAAGGCGTTTTGTTTGGGGTATTTATGGCAGGTTCTTGGTGTAAATTTGGACAAATTACCGCAAATGTATCCCTTTCCAACATTTCAGCGGGTAAAAGCTTGGCTAGGGGTGTAGATTGAGTCCCACCCAGGGGGGGAAATTTTTTGTTCTTCATTGAGTTTCAACAGCTAAACAATCTGAAATAGGTCATCAGCAAAAAAACAAATAAATCAAAGAGCAATGAGACCAAAATACAACCGCCGCAGCTCAGAGTGACGTTTATTAGTCGGGACGAGCGCTCCGCTCTGCCGAGAAAGACCCATTTCCACTTTCCTGCTTATCAGTGGAGAAAAACACCACTGAAGCAAAGAAATAAAGTGCTGATCAGCGGGGAAACACACACACACACACTCACACACACATAGAGTAAAACAAATCACTGCCTTCACACATGAGTGTCCACCAGACAGGCATTCCAATCCATCGCTCCAGTCGTCGATCCGTCCGTGTCAGGATCCACACGGCCAGAGGAGCAGGAAACAAACACGCATCAAACAACAACAGGGTGTTTCTGCGCTGTGAGCATGCTATTAGCGTTAGCGCTAATGGGCTGCAAGAGAGACAGGAGTGGCTGCATTTACCAATCAGATCAGCCCATTCAGCAGATACTGATGGACATGGGTTCCAACATGTAGGACTCAGCTGATCGAACATCCCACCTCTGGGGAGGATCTCGTTCTTTACCACATGTTGGTGGATGGATACAACATCAGTGAGACCGAATCTCGTTCTTTACCGCATGTTGGTGGATGGATACAACATCAGTGAGACCGAATCTCGTTCTCGTTGGTGGAGTAAAGACGTAGCTCGTGTGTTCTCGTGACTTTTGTGTTTCTTTTCATTCTTTATCATTGTTTACGTAACTTGTACTGTATATACTTAATTATACATAGGTAAAGTCTGCATGGCTATTGGTTGATAAAAATATCCATAATTTAGGGGCTTTTTTATGAGACTGGAACAGATTAATCTCGTATCTCAAGGATCTACTTTGTCATCATCCTTCCACCTTTAAGAATAAATCTCATTACGGTCGTCTCTCCCCCCACCAGAAACAGAATTTTGTCACCAGTTTCGGGTTAAATTTCTTGAAGCATCTCAGAGACCAGAGATTCGGTCCTGAGTCTTTAGTCCTGGACTAACTAGACCCTGGACAAACTGGACCCCTCCCTGGTGACGAGTCTATTGGTTAGAGTCCTCCTCTGAGGAAGCACGGTGGTAGTGGGGGGGGCTCCGGGTGGAAGTGGAGGCGCTTGTTCAGCAGCCCCACCCTGACCAGCACAAAGGGGGGTAACGCCCTCCTCCGCCACCAGCCAGCCAAGACTGCCTCCTGATTGGCTGGCTGGCTGACCTTTGATCCCCGTTGTATTGTGGTCTCAGCTGTACCAGCCCTCCCCCTCTTCTGTGTGTGTGTGTGTGTGTGTGTGTGTGTGTGTGTGTGTGTGTGTGTGTGTGTGTGTGTGTGTGTGTGCGCGCAACAAAGGAGACCTAATACAGGGGGAAAGGTGTTCTGTGTGTTTCTATATCCCTGCTGCTGTATTATTGTTATTATATACTGTATTATAATTTTATTAATCCGTGTTTATAGATTATGTAATCCCTGGGTTTCAATCATTCTCATCTCAGATTATTTACATCCAGCAGAGTCTGAGTTCTTCTTTTCTACCCCGTTAGATAAACTCTTAGATAGACTCAGGTCCTACTTGTGGACCAATGATGCTCTAGTCCTTCCTGACACCTGTAGACCACACCCATCAAACCTGCGGAGCCTCCAACGCTTGTTAGCCCCGCCCACAACTAGCATCGTCTAACTTTAACCAGTCTCTGGTTCTAGATCTTAGCTCAGACTTAACCAACTTCTAGTCTGTGACCCATTAGTCCGTTAGCCCAACTCTAGTCGAGACCTGGTCTTTAGTTCTAGTCCTGGGTTGGACTAGATCTGGACCATTAGTCTGTTAGCCCAACTCTAGTCAAGACCTGGTCTTTAGTTCTAGTCCTGGGTTGGACTAGATCTGGACCATTAGTCTGTTAGCCCAACTCTAGTCAAGACCTGGTCTTTAGTTCTAGTCCTGGGTCGGACTAAATCTGGACCATTAGTCCGTTAGCCCAACTCCCTTCCAGACCCGACCTATCTTTAGTCCTGGGTTGGACTAAATCTGGCATTAGTCCAGTCTAGTCTAGTCCAGGCCTCGCCTCATGTCTTCTGTCTAGTCCTGGGTGGGATGGAGGCCCACAGCCTGGCCCAGAAGCAGAACCCAACCCAAGCTATCCAAACACTCTTCTAGTATGACCCCCCACCCCCTCCATCCCTCCATCTGTCTCTCAGATTGGGGGGGGGGGGGGGCATGACTGGCTGTCTCAGGAATGCCAAGTCATGGAACAGATGGAGGTCTGTGGACAATAGCACTGCACACCAACCGGGTCTAGAGAGGACACGAGCCCCAGTCCAGTCATCTGCTGGTGGTCATACCGTTACCCCCCCACCCCCACTCAACCCCCCCCCCCCACCTAAAACAGACACCCCCAATTCACGTGGAGGAGAACCCACAGGAAGACTTCATTCCTTCTGATTTTCAACTAAAATAAGTTTGACAGACGCAACTGGATACGAATAATCATGAAGCATGATGCAATGTGTGTGTGTGTGTGTGTGTGTGTGTGTGTGTGTGTGTGTGTGTGTGTGTGTGTGTGTGTGTGTGTGTGTCATTACTCATATTCAAACTCGTGCGCCCTGCAGAAACCACCACAACACACCTGGACCCAGAGATCACGCAACAAACTCTTTACGCGCAGCCAGAATCGCGTCATCCCTCGACCCACGCAGGTAGTGACGTAATAACCTCGCGCTAATTGGTGTAATCAGATCACCGGAAGCGATAACGGACCCATAAAGTTCCGTTATGGCGGTAAATGTGGCATCAATGGCTCCACATTTCATTCATTACACACACACACACACACACACACACACACACACACACACACACACACACACACACACACACACACACACGGGCCCACGGGCGACATCCCATCGCACGCGCTGCAGGAGTATCCCATAATTCAGAGGGGCTGACACGGGTGGGCAGCAAACTTCTTGCTGGCGGATCCGTTCCGCGTCTAACCGGGGACGGAACCGGGAACTCACCGAACGGGACGGTGGGCGATCGGCTCCCGGCTCCTCCTCCGCCTCGGTGTGAATCCAGGACAGAAATATTCCGGGTTCTCCCCCAGAAAAGATCAGCAAAAAGGTGGGGGGGGGGGGTGATTTCACCAGATCGTCTTCATCCGCGCCGTGGAATCAGTGTGTGGAGGCGACGCGGAGCCGCAAACCGTCCCGGTCGCTCCGGACGCACACACACACACACACACACACACACGTTAAATGAAACGGACCACCGGGGGGGGGGGTTCGGAGGAGACGTCGGTGGCACCGGCGGGTCTCCGGCGGGTCTCCGGTAGGCTCGGATGCTCCGGTCGGCTGTGCGCACTGACTGCGCTGCTTCCAGCGGCTCCACCCGCTAACCCAGCCCCCCCACTGCGCCCATTGGCGCGTCCGACCGGACATGCAAATCCACGATCCCCATTGATGTTTTCCACGGAAGGGGTGGGAGGGGGGGTCTGTCTCACGCGCTCCACGGCTCCACCGTGTGGTGTCCCGGCTGCTATGGTAACCAGTTACTCCAGTAATCCCACTGGGGAACCGGAGGTGGACGGGAGGGGGGGTCTCCACTCTAATACTCCATTTAATGTGTAATAAAGTAGAACCTGGGATACGAGTTTAATCCATCTAAAACAGCCCCAAACCCCCTAAATTATCGATATGTTTATCAACCAATAGACACGCAGACTTTACCTGTGTGTAATTAATTATGTATAAGTTACGTAAACAATGATAAAGAATGAAAAGAAACACAAAAGTCAGGAGAACACACCAGCTACGTCTTTACTCCACCAACGGGAACAAGATCCGGTCTCACTGATGTCGTATCCATCCGCCAACACGTGGTAAAGAACGAGATGCGGTCTCACCGATGTTGTATCCATCCGCCAACACGTGGTAAAGAACGAGATGCGGTCTCACCGATGTTGTATCCATCCGCCAACACGTGGTAAAGAACGAGATACGGTCTCACTGATGTATCCACCCACCAACACGTGGTAAAGAATGAGATACGGTCTCACTGATGTATCCACCCACCAACACGTGGTAAAGAACGAGATAAGGTCTCGCTGATGTATCCATCCACCAACACGTGGTAAAGAATGAGATACGGTCTCACTGATGCACCCAACCACCAACATGCGGTAAAGAACGAGATAAGGTCTCGCTGATGTATCCATCAACCAACACGTGGTAAAGAACGAGATCTGTTCAAATACTGACAGACGAGCGCTGAGCCTCATGGTGGATTTCAGACCGTTTTTCTGTGTCTGCTTGTCGCTGCTAAAATGTTCCAACACTTTTACTGTATGAATTAAATTTCATTAATTCATCTGGTGTCTATAAAGCAGTGTTTAGTGTTTGTTATTTATTCATTATTTTTCTTACATTTCTAAAGTGAAAGAATTCTCTAAACTGGACTTTCTATCCAAACAGGAGATGCTAATTCAAGGACGACCAGCAGCGGAGCTAAAAGATGCTTTTAATCAAAAGGAGCGACACACAGACTTCATTTATAAGTTAAGGTAAGACCATAACATTTATTTAAGTTTGTTTTTCTACGCTACAGTTTGTATATGTAAAGAATGCTGATTTGAAATTTTAGACAAAACATGTTTCAATGTCACCCATCAAATGTTGAATAAGCTGCTCAGTAGGGTTCGTATGTGTAAATCTGATTTTCAGGGTTTAAGGTTTTAATCTTGGGGTATTAATGTGATAAACATTGGAATCACACTAATTAGAACTATTTAATTTGACTCAGGGGGCAACCATCTGACTCAGAGAACTTCCTGTTGGAATCGTCCATCACAGAACAGGTGTGTGTGTGTTCACTAGGAAACAAACCATATTTGATTCATTTGGCCTTTTTTCACACTTCATCATCATAACTTTTATTATTTGTTTCCTGAAATCCTGGTGTTTACAATCAGACGCATGCATCTGCATTTTGCACGCGGATAAAATTCTAGATTTAGCACAAAATTATACAAATTAAATCTCATATATACAAATTTATGTTAAACAAATTTGACAAATTTGTCAAAAGTATTTATTCAGACCATATTTTCCAAATTAGATTTTTCTGGCAGTTATCTGATCATTCAGATTTTAACAGATGTTTGATTCTATTATTCAAATCATGGAATTTGTGTTAGATATACTGTATATTATTTAAAAAAATAAAGAAAACTGCAATAGTAATGACTCCATGTGCACAAAGAACAGCTGATAAATGTTTAAATGATCTCATATGAGCTCCAGATGACAGAGTGGAACAAAAACTAGTCCCTTCTCCTTCAGGAAACTGAAGCAGCTGCTTCACGTGAGGAGAAACGTTCAGACTTTCCATTTCAGAAACCATCCGGTTCTGGTTCCAGACGGACTGAAACCAAACGGCGGTTCTGATGGAGTGAATCCGACCTCAGCAGCTGGACTGACGTCACGCTAATGGAGGTAAGCGAGTGCAGCCCCCCCCCACAGGCTAAAAGACTCCCATCAGTGTGAAGGACAGCAGAAAGCCTCGGCATGCTGGGAAACTTTTAAGATAGGAACAAAACAAAAATAGAGCCATCAATGCTACCATTAGCAGAGCCCAAACTGTAGCGTGAGGCTCGTTTAACACGCCGTAAAAGACACGTGTGTGTCTGTGTGTGTGTGTGTATGCGTGTGGAGGAGGTCAAACATGGCCGACAGTCCAGTCGTGACATCTGGCAAAGGGGAGAAGCTGAAATGGAAAGATCAATACGGAGTGAAGGAGGCCTCCGACATGAAACTTTAAACCACCGACACGTCAGTCTGACTTTATTAGAAAAACATCTGAGGTAAACACAGTCTTAAAAAGTAGGTTCACACTTTAAATCTTTAGTCCTTTAAGCTGCCGTCATCCAAACACCGGTTAAAGTTCTTCAGTTTTATTCTTGCTGATGATGATGATTCGCTCAGAAATCTGGTGGACCTTGAGCGAAAAGGAGTCAAGAAAGTATCGATGGCGTCTCTGAAGAGCTGAAACACAAAGGAGCGTCGTGGAAAACTAACCTCCACCTGCGTGAGGCTCTCCTCCAATGGCACGACTTTAATCCAACGTTCATACGACAGGAAGTGAGGTTCTCGTCAGGGCGATCAGCTTCCACATGTTGAAGTGTCAGGCCTTTATAATCCACCAGTAGGCACGCAGACAGGCGTAAAGCATTCGTAGTCCTACGTAGGGCGTCAGTCGTCACTCGACTCCGCCCCCTCCCCCTGCTTCCTGTGGTTGTAGCGGCGGTACACGTCCAGGAACATGTCCCTGCACGCCATGCGGGCGTTGAGCTTGGAGCAGATGAGGAAGGAGCCGGCCATCTTGCGGTGGAGGGAATAGGACTCCTCCGGCGGGGGGGTCAGGCGGTGGCGCAGCATCACGGGCACCAGGCTCTGGATGCGCTGGGTGGTGCTCTGGGTGCCGAAGTCGAACGGCTCCAGGGAGGCAAAGGCTTCGCCCAGGATCATCACAGCCTCCACGTGGGCGTCCTCAAAGGCCTGGGGGGGGGGATGGAACGAGATAGGAGAGGTGTTACAGCCAATAACGTAATAAGTCATTACCAACTAACCCCTAATGATGACATTATTAGCCAAAAGGTTTACGTTATTGATTCAGGACTTTAACGACGTTATTGGTTTATTAAACTTCAAAAAGAGGTAAATTTCTTACGTTATCAGCTTCTTCACGTGTGTTACATGATGCATGGAGACACACTGAATATCAATTATGAGAATTTACAGGTCAATTCGGCTCGGCTTTCCAAAAAATTACGCGCAAAATAAAAATCAGGTCTACATCGTTTTCCTCCACTTCAGGTCTGTCAGCCACGAATACTGGAATCATTAAATCACTAGTCAACCGCTAAAAAGACATAATATCATGTTACTGTACAATAATATCATATTATTAGCCCATAGCAACCCCCGTGACCCACAATGAGGAAGAAGCAGCTGAAGACGAGATGGAGACGTTATTTCTGTACTACATTAAAAAATAAATTTGTCAGCTTAAAATAGATTCATATTAACCAAATATTATTAAAATACATTAATAAATTTCAGTACACAGAATGAGAATTTGGCATCACATCAATCAGTAAAACTAATGAATTTTAAACAGGACTGAAAGATATTGATCGATTGGTTTGGTTTAAAGGTTTGACGTGTGACTGAATCTCCTCCAAACTGTTACTCATCCCTTCACCCTGAAACGTCTTCCTGTGTTAAACAACAACAGAATCAGTGACGTCTTCAGCTGAGATCTAAGAACAGCAGCAGGAGGAATCGACCGCTTTGAGCTCGTCGACAGCGAGGTCGTAAGAAACGCTGATGAACAGAAGAGACGGACGAGGGACAACGTCTGAGACAAACGCTTCACCTTGGCCTCAAAGCCCGTCAGGAACTTCAGGTCTTTGGATTTGGCGAGGACGGTGGCTCGATCCCCGACGGAGGCGGCGTGCACCACCTGAACACACACACACACACACAATGATCCAGGTGGAATGAAGGAGCATCACTTTAAAGGCTCGCTCACAGCAGGGGCCCGACTGGAATCAAAGCAGAGACGCTTCAGACAAACGCTTTTATTTTGTCGTCTCTGCTGCCTTTAGTACAGCACAATCTACAGGCACCCGTTTAGACACCTAAATGTGTGTGTTTCACACCTAAAGCGACTGATCTGTGTTCACTCGCTGTGGATCAATCAGTTAATCAATAACAGCAAACACTAGTTTCTCCACTGCTGGCTGGAATCTGGTTGCATAAATCGCGTTTTGAGCTTCACTGGTGGGAGTTTAGTTATTTTAGAGTCTTCCTACCTGTATGTAGTCGTCTGTGAAGGATTCTGGGTAATCTCTGCATGCTCCAAAGTCCAACAGAATAACCTGTACAGATATGTGGGATTTAACTGATGCATCATGGTTCTGCTTTCAGATTTACCCACAATGCCTGGTCTTCCTGCGACTCACCTTGTTGGTGTCTGAGTTGTAGAAGAAGTTGGCCCAGTTTGGATCCGTCTGCATGAACCTGAACTCAAACAGCTCCGTCAGACACAGCTGGAGGATCCTGAAGGAGATCTGGAGGCGAGAGGAGACCACGTGTCAGACGTTCCCTCGTGTTGGTGCTTAGAGAAGTGAGTGGGTCTCAAGTGTCTCTGTGTGCTTTTAGAGGTATAGCTGTTGAGTCTGTGTGTTTGAGTGAACTCAGACCTGGTTTCTGGTCTCCTGGTCCAGGTCCACGCAGCGGTCCAGAGGAACCCCCTGAACCAGCTCCATGGTGAGGACCCGGGAGGCCGACAGCTCATCGATCACCTCAGGAACCTCAAAGAAGTCACTGCCCTCCAGCAGCGACCTGCAGGTGGGAGGAAAGAACCGTCAGAACGAGAGGAGAATCCTGTTAGGAGACGTGTGTGTCAGTTAACTCTCATTGTAGGAGAACACGCAGTCCTCAACATACACACACAACTGGTTCCTCGTGGTTGTTCATAAACTGAATTGTAATAAGTCATTACTTATTAAATTTCAATGTCTAATCTCCATCTGAGGTCCTTTAAATGTCATTACTACTGTAAATACTACAGTAATGTCATTACTGCTGTAAATACTACAGTAATGTCATTACTGCTGTAAATACTACAGTAATGTCATTACTGCTGTAAATACTACAGTAATGTCATTACTACTGTAAATACTACAGTAATGTCATTACTGCTGTAAATACTACAGTAATGTCATTACTGCTGTAAATACTACAGTAATGTCATTACTGCTGTAAATACTACAGTAATGCCATTACTGCTGTAAATACTACAGTAATGCCATGACTGCTGTAAATACTAAAGTAATGTCATTACTATTGTAAATACTACAGTAATGTCATTACTGCTGTAAATACTAAAGTAATGTCATTACTATTGTAAATACTACAGTAATGTCATTACTGCTGTAAATACTAAAGTAATGTCATTACTACTGTAAATACTACAGTAATGTCATTACTACTGTAAAAACTAAAGTTCTATTCTCTCAGGCTGACCAGAAACAATTTCATCAGAGATGGTCTCCACTACCGCTATCCTGCGTTTGTTTGTATCTCCAATTGTTCATAAGTTGAGGACTTCCTGTCCTACTGAACACCTCAAACTATTTTCTAAAACACTGCAGCAGTTTTTATTTCTCTGTGGATTCTGATCCAGGAGGTTTTGGGGTCGTGGGTGTTTCTGGGTAATGGATGCAGTTTAGCAACAGCAGCAAAGACTGAATGAAGCGTTGGTCCATCAGTCAGGTGACCTTCACCCCCCCGTGGGGTTAAACGGAGCCTGACGGCCGACCAGCGGCCTTCACAATGGGAGGATTAATGGTTGAGTAGGCCAGTTAAACCTGCCTGAACTTCTTGGCACACGCTGCCTCCCTCCTGTAGTCACACTCCCAGGCCATCTCCCTCTGGATGACCTCCAGGCTGCTGTCTGCAAACAGACCTGAGGAGCAAACAGGACTGAAGACCTAGAACTACAGTATGAAGAATCCTTCAGTTGGTCTGACTCCCACATGCAAGAAGGAAACAAACACCTCCACCATCATGAAGCTACAGCGACCCCTGCTGGTGAGACCATGTTGAAACAGCAGGTGTGGTCCTCACCTTCAGGCAGAGCGAAGCTCATCTTCAGGATGGACATCAGGTTGTTGATGTCGCTGCGGATGCTCTCCGCCACGCCGGGGTACTGGGATGAAGAGGAGAACCACTGGTGTGATCAAAGCTGAGGTCAGAGGTCACGAGGGGCACACAGGAGGACTTCATGTACCTGAACCTTCATGGCGACCTCCCGTCCGTCCTTCAACACCCCATGATGCACCTGGCCGATGGAGGCCGCAGCGAACGGCCGGTCCTCAAAGGACAGCAGCTTGTCCCTCCAGCCCGGCCCCAGCTCCTCCTCCAGGACTTTCTGCAAAAAGTAGTCCCGCCATCAGGTCTCAGAGACGCACTCAGGCGTCTGGGCGTGAACGCCACACTCACGTTCATCTGCCAGGTGGGCATGAAGTCGGCGCTCTGCCGGACCCTCTCGAAGATCCTCTGCAGCTGCGGGTTGATGAAGGAGTTGTCTGGAAAAAAAGAAGAAAAGTTGTCAACATGTTCAAGACGGCGTTAAACGTCGGCTCACGTCGTTTCTAGACTCACCAGGAACTATTTAACGGCGTTAGCCGAGGTTTACCTGCACACACAGGTGTCTTTACCTTGAAGGCTGAACATCTGGCCGATCTTCAGAGCGGCTCCACGGACTTTACACAGCGTGTTGACGATTCTCTCAGCGTTGGCCTCCGACAGGAGGGGAGAGTCCAACAGAGCTCTGACATCTAGAGAACACAGGATGTCACCATAAAGAGTCATTAATGACGTCGCCTCAAAAGCTCCAAAGCCCACAAAAAACCATCTCTACCTCCTTTCTGTTTGCCCCCCAGTGACTGTTTTGCCACTTCTGCAATGGTTCCCAGTCCGAGTCCGACCGCCAGCCCTGCAGCAACAGACAGAAAGAATCATCTGCAGGTGTTTGAAGACATGCTGATGTTGTTAGTTTTATTGTGAAAGGGCTTCGTCACATCCTGACCATTAAAAGTTAACGCTAAGGTCCGATGATGCTCTACCTCTCATCACGTCTGTTTAAATCAGATTATAATCTCTGACTTCATTATTTCTTAGCAATCCAGCATGTGATCACAATTAAATTTAAAAAAATCATTGATCAAAGGCATTTACAGAATAGTAAACCCATATCTAAATTAAAATTCAGGCAAAACTATTGATGCAATTTCTATTTGATGCATTGTTTTGGTACACTAGTACCTCGACATACGAGCAGTCGCTCTGTCCATATTTTTGTTTGACATACGAGCAAAAAAAAAGTTTTTTTTATAATTTATGAGATTTGGGGCTTTTTTTACAAGGCTATAACAATTAAAATGATTTTGGTTATTTTAAATGGTTAAATGTTTGACTTCCAGCTCAGAGACAGAACAGATTAAACTCGGATCTCGTGTGAATCTCTGTTCCCCTGTTTAAACAGGTTTAATATAATTGCAGATGTTTTCTCACCACCGAAGTTGACCAGCCTGCTGATTCTGGTCGCAGGAACCTTCCTCTCTGTGGCCCGATCGCTCAGCTGAGTCCAGACAACCAGACAAGACAAGGATTCACAAACAGATCAACTCCTCCATACCCCCCCATCCCACGTCCTTCAACCGACCTTCTGCCTGACGGGCTTCACCAGGACTTTCTTGGCCTCCCTGGCCTTCTTTATATCCTCTGGCTTCAGCCTCGCGGCCGCCGTGTCGTGGGAAGAGCGGGCTTGGTAGTAGAACCGCTGGAGACCGCGGGTTGTGTGGAGGAAGCGAGGGTTCTGTCCCGGCCAGCCCCTCCCAGAAGAACCTCCACCTGCAGGAGGAAGAGAGGGCAGGTGAGTGTTTGACCGGATACACACCTGAACGTGACACCCACTGATAACACCCACTGATAACACCTGTCGGTACGCCTGCAGCTCCGGCCTCGCTCTTGCTTCTCTCTGGAGCATCAGAAGCCGCGGCCCAGGAGGCTGCGTCAGCAGGTTCTCCGTTCTCCCATCCCTCCACCTCCGGGAACACGTCCTCCATGACCGACTGCTGCGAGCAGAACGGGAGCAGAGCGGTTACAGACAAACACATCACATGACATTAATGTTAACAACTGGAGAGGCAAAAACGTTCCAAAAATGACGTCTGGGATGACGTCTAAAACACAAATAGAAAGAAAAGAAACGATTTGCCAAAATCTGAAACACCTTAGAGCAAAGTTCTCAACCTTTGTTGATCCACAGACGGGTTTAACGTCAGACAATGTTCACACAGACCGTCCCTTAAGGTGTGGAGGATAAATACATATAAATAAAATGAAATGATCAGCAGAAAAACTTTTTTTCTACATCTAATAAACGTGAAGCCAGGCGTCCAGGGGACGTCTTGACCAGATACCATAACCGCAGCAGAGAGAACTGACCTCATACTAACTACTTCCAGATCACGAAAACTCCAGGGTGAATTCCAAACCGCTCCACACCCAAATAATGGTACAGACACGTCTAAACGATGGAATTCATACACTGATTTCTGCTGAATGTTCTTCTTCTCTTTCTCATTTGGGTGAATCAACCTTTTCCATGTCAGTATATCTTCATCATCATCCTCACTACATCCATCCACCTCCTCTTTGGTCTTCCATCCCTAATCTTCAATATACTGGCTTTCTGGTGAATATTGTACTTTTAAAAAGCATCATTTAAGAAAAAAAACACAGTTTCAACAATTTAAAAGTAGAATTTGTGCTATTTTTAATTCATTATTGAATTCCAATACTTTGCAAATCAATGCATACAGTTTTTGATGGACTTTTTACAATCATTTGACACCATCGGGTGTCAAACACAACCACTTTGGTTACCGTGCTGCTGCTGGTCATGACGGTTCCCAGCAGCCCCTCCACCGCCTCCTGGGCAGCCTTCACCCCGGCTCCCACGGAGGAGTTGCAGGCCATGAACCGAAGCTGCTCCCCCTGCGTGGCGATCAGGGCGGATCCCACCCGACCTGCCCCCCGCAGCACCTGCATCACCTGTGAGAGCGTCACTAGAGACACACACACATTATCAGACACACACTAAATGTGTTTACCTCTCGAGTAAAACACTTGTAAATACTACATATTTACATAGTTTAAAGATTCATTTTACCATCTCCACCATGTTACACAAGCTAATAACCTAGCTTGTGTAACACCTGCAGCTACTGACTGAAACGTGATAGCACCGCTAGCTACAACTAGCATAGCACATTTATATACTTATTTATATGCAATAATCACTAAATTATAAAAAAAAAAATTTTTAAATTACCGGTACTCACTTTTTTCACTGGAGGTACTTTCGCTGGGTTTTTCTGGTCTGCCCTCTAGAACCAGCCAGCGTTCGACACCCGGAAACTAATACATGACGGACATGATGTCCAGCCAATCAGCGTCCGAGCCTGAAGGAGGGGGGCTGCGTATTGGTGGAGAGTCAACCAATAGTCATTAAACTCTACACCTCCGGGAAGTTGTATAGTCCAATTGATGCCAGCTGGAGGCGTGTCTAAAAGGGAGCAATGACAAATGAAGATCAAGGGGGCGGGGTCTAATAGGGGTTGACGCCCACCTGCACGTGCAAATAGACGCAGCGAGCAAACAAGTTGGTGAAGCGCAGTTCCGGTATATCAGAGCAGGAGGAAGATTAATGGTGTTGTGTACGTGTTTTTAACTAAGTCATGTAGCTATAAAACCTCTAACGTGTTTTTGAAGAAGTCACGCCGCTATAATAAAACTAATTTAATGATATTTAATAAAATAAAGGTCCTTTATTAGTGTTTATCAAGCACTTAGTATTGTCTGCACCTTGTACCGGATATCATTATCATAAAACCAGTGCCTGGAAGGAAAAAGGTTTTGATTCTATGTATGAACTGGATTTATTGTTTAATGTTTTCTAATTTTATATAAACAGTTGAGAGACATAACTCTACTTTTTCTTGACAAATGCTCCTCAAATGATGGACTGCCCAGCAGGGTTCTTTTGGATTTCCACAGAAATCTAAAATTATATCACAATTATATTCTGTTTCAACACACACTGTGTCCTACGATAAAGTAATACGCAGTAGTTCATTTGACATTTTTAGTGTCACAGTGGGTTTCAGTCAAAATTATAAATTGTAAATGACTGAATTCCTGTTGTGATTGTTAAAGGAATAAGATTGAAATAATAACAATTAAAATGTTATTAAAGGGTTTGAGTAAAGAATTTGGAATAAACACTATTACAATCACAAAAATGTCAGTCTAGCTTCGGCTGAACAATTATTGCAATTTAATGTTCACACTGAAAGTAAAGTAGTTTAGTGTTGAAGTTAACACTGTGAATAATTAACAAAAATAAATGGCTAAATGTTAGTGTTTATAAAAATAGTTGTTGGATACCAAATTGATGTGTAAAAAAAGTTATGACGACTTAATTTCAGCTTCTGTAAATTGATTCATTTTAACAGAAAACAATAACAAAAACAAAACAATAACTTGATGTTATCATAAAGAAATAATGATACCATAAAAATTTAAAACCATTACACTGAATCATTACCCAGCCCTGCAGCTGTGTGTGCCGTTACTGCTGTTGCAATTTAAGCAGTAAAAAATATGCAGAATTTGTTCAATTTATTATTGATTGTATTGATTGTGGGTTATTTGTAATAGCTTTTCCATATTTTTTAGACTACTACATCACTGACCTCTGAAATGAATGATCATAAGTAGAAAGGTTTTGGCTAATTATCTCTATCATAGCGTAATTTCATACAGTAGAACATCTAGTTATGACTGTTTCTCGTTAAATAAATGTTTATGACTTGAGGTCTAAGATTTAATGTATTTGACTGTTTGCTTTATTGGAAATGTATGGAAAACACACCAACTTGTTCACACTGCCAGATCTATTTAATCTTTAGGTGGATACAGTGTAAAGATATAGAGCCTATGTGTACAGAATAGCTGATATAAAATGTTTTGTGTGTTTCATTACTGGTTTTGGATGAAAATATGAAACCTTCATAATTCCTGATGTCAAACCGGGTCACTTTACATCTCTAAATAGAAAATGTAGTATAATATATTTAACATATTTTTGTTTTTGAAACAAAAGCATTGGCACAAAAGTTTTAATATCAATAGGAACAGGTTGAATATACAGTACTAGATTAAAGTGCAGAAATCAAATCACAAAGATTTACACAGTGAAAGTAAGAAATGATGAGAGCACATGATGAATAAATTATTTAGATATCCTGTCCAGGAACATGTAAAAATTTCAATGGCCTAAACATTAAAGTCCAGTTGGGTCTGCTGGGATTTGAACCGGTGACCTTCTGGCTCCACGTCCAGGAGACGGGTTCTAGAGCGGCTCTTCCCACCTGTTGGACACCGTGACCTTCTGCTCCGGTGTCCGGGGCGCAGGGGGCGGGGAAGGGTGGGCGCTACGCGGACGCCATATATGGGCATCGCACTGACTCTGCCTCGCTATTGGCTGGTGGCCTGATGCAGCTGCTTGTCAACAAGATGGCCTTCCTGCTGCCGTTCTGACAGAGTATTTTGGTATCCCCGGGAACACACCGTAAAAGCCGGTGACACTGGCGAACGGGTAACGGCAGAGTGACGTCACACAGACCGGAGGGGGCGTAGAGTCCACCGGACCCGGTTCCGGTAGCTGACAGAACCCGCGAGCGTCGGCAGCGGAGCGGCTCGATGGGAGAAAGTCGCTGCGGGCTAGCATCAACGTTAGCCCGCTAGCAGCTAGCCTAGCTACGTGGACGCGGCTAGTTAACCCGTGTCACCTGCGTTCACACGGACGAACCGGGTCGGTTCGGGACGGATCCGTCCCGGGAACGTTTGACATCGACTCTTTTGAGATTAACGAGTACAGATAATCCCGTTCAGGTGGGTACGATTGGTTCGTTTGTGCGGTTTTTTTGTAAATATCCTCGCTTGTTAGCAAACGTCATATAATAACGCAGGTGCTACTCAGTTAGCTCTGTTAGCTAGCTCAATACGAGTGTGTTTACTAGCTACAGTTATCAGTTTATAGACTACATAGGTTATTAAAGTTACTTTAAATGTTTGGTTTGGTTTATTCTGGTTTGTTCTGGAGTTTAATAAACTAATTCCACGAACACTAAGGCGCTTAATATTTCACCAACATGACGACGTTAAGCTATCTGTTAACCCGCTAGCTAAATACCTCCCTTTACATGTTTAACGATAATTATTAAATATTAATACTAAATATTAGCAACAAGATTATTAATAATGCACTATTTGGTGGTTGTCAGTTGAAAAACATCAGTTTTTAAGGTTTGAAGTTAATCCAATGCAGAACCAGTAGTCTAATACATGTTGAGTACATGAAGTACTAAACATTTGTGTGTGTCCTCTGCAAATGAAGGAGTAATCTATGGAGTGTGTTGTTGATTCAGATCTGATCCATCGAGGTTCAAATGGAGGAGAAATGGTTACATTTACAGATATCTTTTGTTTTTGACACGACTCCACAATATAATCTAAGTCTGTCAGTGCTTTTAATATTAGGAAACTGATGCCACATAGTGAGGCTGTGTGTGAGTAGTTAGTGTTGACACAGTGGAGCTTGTGGTTGTTCAATCAAAGTCTGATTTGTAGTGACGATCACACAGTCAGCCTCTCTTTTAGGCATCCTGATAACTGCTTATCTCCATGGAATCATCTTCCTGAGCTCTCAGCTCTTTTGTTCTGTTGACAGTTTGCTGGATCGCTGACCCGACCGGCTGCGGTTCCGTCTCCACAGGCGGCATGTTGGTATGATCATTTGTCGGACTGACATACTGTGAACCTCACTCCTAGTGAGGTTGAGGATTTTTGTGCGACTAGCAGTTTGCTCGCTGAGCCGAAGGGGCAAATGAGGTTGCAGTTCTCTGTTTGCATGAATCAGGGAATGGTCTGTCTGCATCTCCTCAGAAACAGCTGGACAGATAAACGAGGGTCCAAACGCTTGGTAGTTCTTGACAGCCTGTCAGGTGGCACAATGGGAGCCGCATACCCACAGCAGGGAACTGGTTTGAGGTAAAGTAAGACTGGGATAGTGTAAGACCGGGGATAGTGTGATTACTTTTTTTCAATTTTAGCCATTTCTCTTGCAAAAGATAAATGGTAATAAAAATGGACGGCACAGTGCGTAAGTTACGTCTGTTGGGATAGAAAACAAACGATATTCATATGACTGGAGAGTCGATAATAGTGTTGGAAGTCAGAGTGAGAGCGGTGTGTCTGTGGGATTGTTGGCTGGTTGTCAGACACTTAATTACATAATGAGTGGTTTATATTTATGTGCATTACTACCCCTCAGGATTCTATTTCCTTAAATGTCAATACTATGCTGTATTGAAAGAAATTCCCTCACCCCCAGAGTAACATTCACATCAGTTCAACAAGCCCCACCTCTAGTGAAATCCTGCTTTACCTCGTTTACTACTTTTCAGAGGTAATTTTTTATTTCAGGAATAAAATATTTTTGTTATGCTTCCACTAAAACAGTTGCATGATTCCTTTAAAAAGCCAAAACAAAATGTTGTGTACTAAAACTCTGGGTCATTGTGAGTATAATGACTGTTACTACTGTTACTGAGAAAGTATTCTGTGTACATTGATATTTTGTCCTGGTGGTTATCAGAACTAGAAACTCTCATGCTGTTGCTGTTCTTCTGGCATCGTATCCTTTGAGACTGATTTTGGAGAGTGTGAGTGTGTGTGTGTGTTAAATCAGGGTGCGGCAGCAATCCACAAGCGCTTTACAGAAACTTGAGCGAGCCATTTGTCCCTGTCAACATTTTTTTTAATGTTGAAAGAAAACCATACGTACATGTTTTGGACAGAGAAGCAGTGATGTCATCTGTTGTTGTTGGAGTGTGAACGTCTGATATCTGCTGTGTTTTCTCTGGTTGGTTCCCTAAAGACGCCTCTTCTTTGGATAACGTCGTATGATTCGACCACAGGTTCACACGTCCTGTTTGCTCTGTCCAGGCAGCGTGCTATGTCCATTAGCTGAGACGTGACATTCTGTCCATTTTAACCTCACGTGTTCACTAGTAACAGCTCTGTTTTCATGATCTATGTGGAAACAGACATTTCTGTGGTTTGCTATCAAAGACACAATTTTTAATTTTTTAAAGTATTATTATTATCTGATTATTAATTAAACAATGTTATTTTCCATGTCAATCTAATCCACCTGGATGTCCATGGAATACATTTGCCCCATGTGTGCAGCCTGTTTCGGGTGTGGTGGGGAGCTTTTATTGCAGCTCACCTTCCGATATAAAACTGAGTGGAATCAAGTTAATTGGGGATCATTTTTGTCCCACTTCTGTATTTATTGCACCTTGATAAAGTGGACAGTTTGTGTTTTTGAACCTTAAAAGGAAAGAATAATTTCTGCTGTCTTTGAGATGAACCAAATATGAATTTGAATTTCACAAGTTTAAAGCAAAAAAGCATTGTTCATTAAACGAGTCTTGGAACTTGGAAGCATATTCCTTAAAATTGGTCATGATTACCATCAGATGTTTTTGTAATAATCTGTTGTAAGTGGTGAGACCTGTTGCTCCAGAAACGTCTGCTGCCTCTCTATTCAGGTAAACGGCCGACTGTCATTTCCTTCACTGTGAGCCAAACGGAAAGCCGACACCTCTGAGAGTAGAATGAGGTATTGGATCTCAACGCCTCTTTAGTGCGTTCACATACTCGTCTGTCTGCTGGTAATCTGATCAGTCCAGGAAGACGTGCTTGATTCCACGGATGGAGACCCAGTCTGGTTGTTACTGTGGTGGTGCTGGAGTAGGATTTAAAGCAGGTTGCTGATGCTTTAGAGTGATCGTTATTTACGAGAAGTATTTGAAATAAAGATGTAGAAAAAGTAGTTCATCATCTGCATAAGTGGACTTTGGTGAACGATGTGGAATATTAAGCCTGATTTGATGTGAGATGCTAGTTTGGACACAAGATGTAAAGTTTCTCCGATTTACATCAGTTCATTTCCAATCTATAGATCATTCCTATTTGTTTTTTGAATACAAGCAAACCAGAGGCCTGTACCATAAAGCTGGATTACGGTTTAGCGAGATAACTGCAGGCTTAACCCTGGCTTTTCGGTACCATAAAGGTGGCTGACGTTCTATCGGGCTACGTTGTCGTGGTAACCTATGCTGAACACCTAACCTGCTCCGGAGCAGGATAAGTTCAGGATAAGAGCTCAGCAGGTATAACAGCCCCACCTACTGACCAATCAGAGCTCAGCAGGTATAACAGCCCCACCTACTGACCAATCAGTTCTCTTGAAAATGGGCCGTCCGTTTCCTGAGAACCCAGTGGATCTTGGTGCACAGCTTGTGTGCAGAGCGCTCAGGCAGAGAGAATATTTAGGGATGGCTGTAATCCGGTGGGATTGGCTGAACAATGACTGTAGAAAGGTAGAGGTTTTGGGGGGAGGGGTTACATTACATCTGTCAGCTGCTGGAGCCTCACATCAGGAATGGAACGCACCCCAACCCCGCGCTGACAGCCCCACACAGTGTGCATTGACCTGAGGGTCTTTGCCACAGGTAATATATTTCTGAGTGATGTTGGTAATTATTATGATGTCCTGAAATCCCTCGTTGGACGGGTTACAAGCAAGACACAGATAGAATGTCATTGATCAGTGATTTGTTTCAGTAAATCATGGATTGATTGATTGATTGATTGATTGATCGGTACTTTAATGTATTGTGTTGGCGATGCTGAAAACCTGTGAAGAACACAGTACGTAGAGCTGTTCATAAGGTCACGGGGCTACGATCACATGTCATAACCAAACATGTGGTTCACACACACATGTATGAACACACACATGTTACTGTAGTCAGATACACAAGTGCAGTCATAGTGGGGCAGTAATATTATAATGGCACTAACTTCCTCATTGACGCGGTCGGCCATGTTTTCCCAGCGATCCTGGCGCCGTTTGGCAGCTGCAACTGTGTTGCTTTTTGCCTGGATTATTGATTTGTATTGATCGTATTTATTGATTAGTATTGTTTGCTCCTCCGTTGTGAAATATATGCGGCTCAGGCCGGTTTATTGCATGTTTGCGATTGGTCGCATGCAGCAACCGCCGCCCTTTAATGTGAGCGTGTACAGATCTAGAGTGGACAAGCCTGGATTGAACTAGTGAGTTGATAGCCGGCTTTATGGTACCGACAATCCTGAGGGCGGATGTCTGGGTAAGTGAAGCCAGATAAGTAAGAGGAAGCCCGGCTAGGTTAATCCAGCTTTATGGTACAGGACTCTGGTCTGTCACGTTTTGTTATCGATCTTTTTTATTTGTTGTCTGACGAGGTCTAGAACTGTAGATGAGGATGTTATTCTGTTTTCATGTTCACCTTGGTTATCTGGTGTTTTTATAAATTACAATCAACAGAATTGACTTTCATTTTGTACGTGAACCGTCCATCTAGTTTCTTCATAACAAGACGATCACAATCGTCTCGTCTACAGCTGCTTCTCCACTTCGTGAGTCACGGGGGTTGCTGGAGTCTATCCCAGCTAGCTACAGGTGAAAGGCGGGGTACACCCTGGATGAGATGCATGTTTTTTGGAGGTCGTAGGAAGCGGGAGAACTCACCCGGATGGATCTAGAGGGTTCAGACTTTCTCTCCTCACTTTAATCTGCTGCTCTTAGCCGAGTTGTTGCTTCATGATTATGGAGGAGGAATTTCAATTCACCGCACTGCGTGGGCGTGTTTGAACCGTTCCATTAGACGGAACATACAAAGCACCGCCCATCAGTCCATCAGAGGGTTTCTTGGTGTTCTGTGGTAGAAACATTGATCATTAAACTACCTACAGGTGTATATTTACTGGTTTTATTTGTACACGCTCACCTCCATCACTCTGTGATGACAGCAGAAGGAAGTGAGGAAGACATCTGGTGCCTCAAACGCAAATCGGATCAGCAGTGTGGTCGTTCTCCTGAAAGGATTTCAGTTACTTTTAATGGTTAAATGAGTTTCAAGTTGAGTCACTGAATGGGTTGAAGTCGTATCTCCAGGTTCTGCTTTATTTCTCTAACTGTTGGTCTGATAGGTCACCTCACCTGTGGTCAGGTGTGTGCCACGCCCTCTTCATTCTGGCGTTTACAGCACTACATTCCTGCTGGTTCACACACACGTGTGTGTGAGCCTTCATTTGGAGTGTGTTCAGAGAGATTTCTATATTTTTCGTGGTCCCATGATGTCATAGACACACGTGTGACATCACAAACACGCTCACACGTGACGACACTTGGCTCTAACCAGCCGTGTTGCTCTACAGCCACTTGTTTCCTCTCCCAAAGCATGCTGGGACGTTCCTGGAACAGCTATTGTGGAGAGATGTGGGCAGGCTGGACTGGGAGGGGGGGACAGCAGGACAGCTACTGCAGCGTCTCCACCCCCCTCCCCCTCCCGGTACACTAAAAATAGGTCCAGCATATGTCAGCACGCCCCTCCCTGTGTCGCCTCCTGTGTTCCGTCTGCTGATTGGCTGCTGGTGTAAACACCCTCAAGGCGTCCAGTCGCTGATCTAAATGAACCCCCCCACCTTGATGGGGGCTGCTTTGGGGTTTTTGCTGACTCAGCTGATGCTTCTCTTCTGACTTCCTGTTGATGCAGGTCGTACCCCCCCAGTGTTTCTTGTGCCCCCCGCCTCGGCGCTGGAGCGAAGACCCCCACCATGAGCTCTCTGGTTGTGGGCGTCGACCGGCGAGTCTAGATGTGGATCTGCCCCGGGGGTCCGCCTCCTGATGGACCGAGACACCTTCTCCCATATCCGCCTGTGGTGCCCCCGCCCCTTCGGCACCTACTCCCAGAACAAAGCTAGGAGCCCTGGCTCGGGGGGCGGCAGCGGGGGGACGGGGGCCCCCGCGGTCTGCAAGGGCGAACCCTCTCCGGACGCCAGGAGGGCGGGGGATGGGACTGAAGACGCCGGGATGATGCTGGGGGGGCAGGCGGTGGATGGAGGTGTGGACGGCGTGGGCTCAGAGAACACTCCCCCAGAGTCGGAAGCGGTTCCCAGCTCCCTGACGCACACCCAGACCCCCCCTGCTCCTCCAGCCGCGGCCCCCGCCTCGCCCCCCGCCCCCGGCCCCCAGGTGGAAGACGGGCGCGTGATGCTGGACACCTGGTACGTCATCAAACCCGGCAACACCAAGGAGAAGATCGCCTTCTTCGTGGCCCACCAGTTCAGCGGGGGGGGCCAGCCGAGGCCCAGCGCCATGAAGGTGAGACGGCGAGAGCCAATCAGGGCCAACGGTTCTGTTTTATCTCTATTAACGGTTCTAACGGTTTTAACAGTTCTAACGGTTCTAACGGTTCTAACGGCTCTAACCGTGTCTCCGTAGGTCAAGGGGAACTGGGCGACCGACTGCAGCAAAGCCAAACGACGGCGGCGATGCTCCTCCTACGACCCCCCCACCCGCTCCCACGCCTCAGAGCCGCACATCGACCCCTCCCTCACGTCTCCGAGCCCCGACGAGCCGCTGCCGGGGGGGGCGACGGAGACGGACCTGCTGTCGGTGGCGGAGATGGTGGCGCTGGTGGAGCAGCGGACGGCCATGGCGCTGCAGGGCATCGTGGCTGTTCACGGGGGCCAGCACCCCCCCACCGGTCACGGCCTGACCCCCCACCACCAGCACACCCTCCTGCGCAGCACAGCATCGGACCCCAGCCCCGTGCAGCCCCCCAGGGATGAAGACGCGTCACACATTCAGACAGACCAGACGGAGTCGTGTCGCGTCGCCGAGGCCATCGCTCACTTCGAGTCCCAGAACCTGGAGAACCGCCTCCACCTGGGGGGGGCTCCGGGGGTGGAGTCGTGTAACCAGGATCGCCGGAGGCGGGGCGATAGTATCTCGACCCCGCCCCCGCCCCCCAGCCACTCTCACGGCGAGGTCAGGATCGCGTTCCGGGTGTCCAACCTGGACCCGCGGTCCCAGCTGGAGCCGTCTGGACGCTCACGCTGCATGTTCATGAGCTGCGGGGGGGGCGGCGGTCAGGCGGCCCCCCGGGGCAAAGAGAAGATCACCTGCGACCTCTACCAGCTGGTCAGCCCCTCCTCCAGAGACCCCAGCAGCCTGCTGCTCGCCGCCACCGCCGCCGCCCCCAAAGCGGACGCGGACCCCGACAGGCCGGCCGGTTCGGACCCCACCCAGGACCCGACGGCGGGCGAGAAGAAGGCTGGGGGGGCAGGGCGTGAGCGGGTGACGGGGTTCCACGTGGAGGTGGTGGTGACGGGCGCCGTGGACCAGTGCGTGTTCTACGGCAAGGACAGCACGGAGAACGTCCAGGAGGAGACGGTGTGTTTCGCGGTCGCCAGCAGCGGAGGGGGGGGCGGCGGGGCCCCCACCGACCCCCCGTCGTCGGACGACCCTCCTCCGGGACAGCTCTTCTTCTTCCAGCCGCCGCGCGGCGCCGAGGATGACGCAGAAGGCCCCGGCGGCGAGTCGGACCGCGCCAACAACAACTGCCTGGGGACGGGCGTGACCCCCGGCGACCACGCCCCCCCGGCAGACCCCCCCGGCGTCGGGGACGACTGCTCGGACCCGTCGCTGTGCCGCCTGTACCGCCACGTGTCACACGACTTCCTGGAGATCCGCTTCCAGATCCAGCGGCTGCTGGAGCCGCGGCAGTACCTGCTGCTGCTGCCCCCCCACATCCTGCTGGGGGTCTTCAGCTTCCTGCCCACCCGCGCCCTCGCCGCGCTCAAGTGCACCTGCCACGCCTTCCGGGCGCTGATCGACACGTACGGCGTGCGGGCGGTGGACTCGCGCTGGAACCAGGACCCCCTGTACCGGGACGACCCCTGCAAGCAGTGCAAGCGTCAGTACGCCCGGGGGGACGTGTCTCTGTGCCGCTGGCACCCCAAGCCCTACCACCACGACCTGCCTTACGGACGCTCCTATTGGATGTGCTGCCGCCGCACCGACAAGGACACGCCCGGCTGCCGCGTCGGTCTCCACGACAACAACTGGGTGCAGCCGCCCCCCGACGGGTCGCAGCCGCCCCGCCCCCGGAGGGAGGAGGCCAGGTAGGAGGTAAAACCGAACCGGCACCACAGGACGGGGTCTGGGGTACTTTTGCTCCTTCTGTCGCCCTCAGCGGGGGCAGGTGAGGAAGGAAGAGAGGTGTGTCGCTCTCCTTGCCTTTTTTTTTTTTAACCCCAGAATACCCCCCCCCCCCGGGTGTGAACTCCCCCCTCCCTTCCTACCTCTCGTTCCGTCGGGTTTCCGTCTGACTCCAGATGGCTGCTGGGTAACTCGAACTTTTTTGTGGCGTTCTGGATTGAGCTTAGCCTGCTTCCTGTCCCGTGTTAGGCCACGCCCCCCCTCGCTGTACCCGGTGCTTTCCAGGAACGAGCTGGACTCCATCACGTGTGCGTGTGTTTACTGGTGGAATGTTCAGCGCCGCGATAGAAAATGCGATTGTATAGAGCAAACTTGATTTCCTGTCGTACCCCCCCTTCCCATCATGCATCTCTCTGAATGTGCTGTGATGTTCTACGTGGACTCGTCCCCTGATAATGCTGCTGAAATCATCGCCTGTGTCACTGATGTTTATTCTCCAGTCGCCGTTCGCTGTATAGCGACGGGCGCGGCGCGGCGGCGATACGCTCGCCGGCCCAGAGCGGACCCTGACCTCGCTGACTGGCCACGCCTACTTTCCTGGTTTACATGGAATCATGGGAGACGGACTGGGACGGACTGGGACGGACCGGGACGAAGACAAACCTGAGGTCACTTTGTGTTGGACTGAATTCTATTTCCCGGCTGTGTGGTTGGGGGTGTTGCAGGATGTTTGCTGTTGTTTGTTTTTATTTTTTTTGGAGTGTTTTCTTTGTTCCCGTCACCCGACCCCCCCCCCACAGATACATATTTTTTTTGAAACACTCCCCCTCCACCGTCATGAGGAAACCTTTCCTTCTCCCCTCCGTCCATCGTTCAGCCAACACGAACTCTGCAACAGTTTCCAGCCTTAAAAGCCCCCTACCTCTTACCCCCCCAACCCCCCCCACTCATGCAAAGCTGACTGGACCTGACAGAACTGATGTGATGAATGATGCTGGAACTCCTGCGTGGGGGTGTGCAGACGGTGGGCGGTCCTGGGAGAACCCCGTAGGTTCCAGATTGGTTAATGTCAATGAGAAATATCTGCTCAATAAAACAGACGTGATGATTAAAAACTGGAAGTGTGTGTGTGTGTGTCTCTGTGTGTGTGTGTCTCTGTGTGTGTGTGTGTGTGTGTGTCTCTGTGTGTGTGTGTCTCTGTGTGTGTGTGTGTGTGTGTGTCTCTGTGTGTGTGTGTCTCTGTGTGTGTGTGTGTGCGGAGATACGAGTTGTCACTCTCCATGTTTTTGTTCGACATACGAGTGAATATTCGAGATACAAGTCGTACTTCGGGAAATATTTGTGTTTTTTTATCATGTGGGGAGTTTGAGGCGTCTTCAAGGCTACGACGGGTTTAAAGGTATTTTATTTTAAATGGTTAAACGTTGACATACAAGTTCATTTGGGTTCAACTCGTATCTCGAGGTTCTACTTCATCTTGACTGAAAGCTGGTTATTTCTCTAATGTGAGTCCTGAGTGTTTCCTGGTGCGCGTCGTGGAGTCTTCGGTTTCCTGCACCTCGTGGGTCTTGGAGGTTTATTAGTTTTGTCTTCCACCTGCGCTCCAAACTGCATTATGTTCTCCTCACACATCTGATATCGGCGCTGGGAGCAGACGGAGATCATGTAACGGAATACAGTAATGGATTCTAACCTGATCACACATTTCTCTCCTGAATTAGACCCCTCCCTCACAAATGCGTTTTATTTGTTTAGCTCTTTGAAAGCAACTCAAATACTTTTTTATTCTTTAAATCTGTCAAAATGCGCGACATGATCTCATCTCCAGACAAAGCCTTGGTGTTCTTTTGAATTATCCTGCAGTGACCAGTTCTCACCAGCAGGGGGCGACCTCATCCAGATACATTCTGATCCCTCTTGATGTATTCATGTCTCCTCCACACTGATGTCTCCTCTGGTTCTTCTGAAGCTCCACCTGCAGAACCGACAACTCAAATGAGGCGCCACACACACACACACACACACACACACACACACACACACACTCCTGCTGTGGACGGTGGAGTGAGTTCTGGCTCCTGTAAGTAGACGAACATTCCATTTGAATTTATGACCGACCTCTCACCTGTGTCTGATTCCTCCTCCTCCTCCTCTTCCTCTCCAGGCTCGCGTCCTGTTTTCCGGCGGCCTCCCATCCACATCCCCCCCTCCTCCTCTGGAACGACGCAGGATGAACATGAAATAATTCACCTGTGTAGGAGCTCCTCATGTCTTCATCCTGCTTCAGGGAGACCCCCACAGGTGGATCTTCTCTTCAGGCGTCAGCTGGAGGTGTTGGAGGCGTTTGTTCTGTTCTAACATCTTCTGTCACTTTAAGGTTAAAGATGTTCCCTCACATTAAAGTTCTAATACATTTTGAAAAACGTGTAACTGTTCAGTTTTCTGAACCATCATTAGACTCAGTTTAGAGTCCAAGTTTTCATCCACTTCAGGATGAATGCTGCATTGTGGGAAATGTAGTCAACAATGCAACAAATAATCTGTCCATCTTTCAAAAACTGGTCACTTCTTAATTTTCATTAATTAATTATTAATTTTCAAATGAAAACTTTGGGGGGGAAAATCGTGGAATTACTTTTAAATTGGAAATATTTCTTTAAATCCAGTATTTAAAGTAGAAATGAACCTGTGTCCAGCCGCCCTCTGGTGGACGGATGAGGAACAGCTGGGAGATGTTTCTGCTGTTTGTCAGGCTAATCCTAATTTAATCTGACACGAATAAAAGAGATTATAATCTCAGGTAAACCTCAGTTTACGTCGTTAAGTAGTTCCAGGAGATGTTCGCTATTTGAAGCTGGCAA
Source organism: Antennarius striatus (assembly GCF_040054535.1). Taxonomy (NCBI): domain Eukaryota; kingdom Metazoa; phylum Chordata; class Actinopteri; order Lophiiformes; family Antennariidae; genus Antennarius; species Antennarius striatus. Next base: position 25,684,078 of record NC_090781.1, on the reverse strand, counting down.
ATGAATTGTGTGTGTGTGTGTGTGTATGTGTGTGTGTGTGTGTGTGTGTGTGTGTGTGTGAGACGCTTCATGAAGAGTTGTGACAAACTGAGTTCAAGTAAATCTCCTTTAATGGTCCCGTTCAGCAGAACATCCATGGGTTCAGTCCTAAACATGCGTGTGCACACGATCACTTCACGTCATACGAGCTGTTAGCACGGGGGGGTGGTCCAGGGGGGGGGTGATGAAGGCTCAACGCGTCATCACCATCCCAGTGTGTGGAGTGTGTGTCAGCAGAAAGATTCCACTTGACATCAGAGATCCAGTTAAGGTGGGGGGGTTCGACCAGCGGAGTCTGCTGACTGGTGGATGTGGATAGACGTAAAGTAGTCCCTGGACATACGAGGGATTTGAGGCACGAGTCGCCTCGGGACAACCGAAGGAGAAAACACTTTAAAGCTGACGTTTCTGACTGGAACTCGAGAACCTTCTGACAGATTCTGGTGTCGTTCAAATCGAATAAATTAGTTGTCATGACAACACAAACATCCATCCATCCAATCAGGAACAGAGTTTCTTCTCAGCTCCACTCAGACTGAAAACGTGTTCCAGGAGCTTTACTGAGAACTGATGTTTCACACACAGGCTGTAATGGACCGGGGGGGGGTTGTGTTCATACTGGGGGGGGGGGGTTGTGTTCATACTGGGGGGCGGGGCCTGAATAAATTAAATAACTGGTAGAAAACACGAATACGAGCGTCCAGCTGGAGTCCTGATGTGAGAACAGGAAGCTCCAACCAGCAGCTGATATGTTTACCCACGGGGGGGGCTTTAGCGGCCCCCCATCATTGTGTCTGAACCTGAAACTGCTGCGGACATTGAACTGGTTCCCAGCTTTAAAGAAACACCCCAGTGACAAACTGGGGGCGATATTTCCCTTTGAGCGTCTCCCTGGTTACATTCAGCTGCTGATGGGACTCCACCGGGGGGGGGGCTACTCGCTGGTCTTCTTGCAGTTCTCCCGGGCCAGCCTGAGCCGGGACAGGATGTGTTTCTTGGGGAACTTTAAGGTGGTGCACCCGAACTGGCTGACCCCCCCGGTGTCCCCGGGGAGCTTCTCGCGCCGCTGCACCCAGCTGCGCCAGCCGGGCTTCCAGCAGTAGACGCTGTCGTAGAAACGGGAGCCGTTCTCCCCCCCCAGGACGTAGATGCGGCGGTTCCACCTGGCCACGCCCCCCGCCGCGATCCGCCGGGGGAGGCCCGGGAACACCACGGGGCTGGGGGCTCTGTCGCTCCCACCCCCACGCTGCTGCTGCTGCTGCTGCTCGGCGGGGACCCCGCCCCCGCCCCCCGTCAGCTCCCGCTCCGCCCCGGAGCCCCGCCCCTCCCTGAAGAACAGCACCCGCCCCGTGGCGTCCAGCGTCTCCAGGTTGGTGTAGTTCCCGTCCAGGAACTTGGTGGTGTCCCTCATGTACCCCCCGATGGCGCAGACCCCCCCGCGGACCGCCACCCCCCCGGCCAGGCAGGTGGCGCCGGAGTCCAGCGCCACGCGGGTCCAGCAGCCGGTGGGGGTGTGGTAGATCAGCACCCCCGCGTGCACCACGGCGCGGTTCTGCTCCAGCGTGGTGCCCCCCAGGAGGTAAAGCCGCCCCCGCAGCGCCGCGCAGGCGAAGGCGCGCAGCGGGAACGGCAGGCGGGGGCCGGGCCCCCACCGCAGCGTCCTCAGCTCCAGCGTCTCGCTGGAGTCCAGCAGGGCGGAGCGGTTGCTGCCCCCCAGGGCGAAGAGCACCTCGCCGCAGGCCAGCAGCCCCAGCATGGCGCGGGGCTGCGCCATGGGGGGGCGCTCCCGCCAGCGGTCCAGCACGGCGTCGTACTCGTGCACCGCCGCCGACACCGACCCCGTGCGCAGGATCCCCCCCGCCACGAACAGCCGCCCCCCCACGGCGGTGCAGCCGGGGCTGACCAGCGCCCCCAGCGCCGCCAGCTTCTTCCACTTCCCGGTGCGGGGGTCGAAGCAGTCCACCGTGTAGTCCCGCCCCCCCGCCGTCGCCTCCCGCGGCGTCAGGTCCACGCACACGATCTTCTTCTCAAACATCCCCTCCCGCGGCCGTAGGGGCCCCCCGGGGCCCTCCCCGGGGGGGCCCAGCTCCTGCCCCAGCCGCCGGCTCTCCTCCTGGGACAGCAGCCCCGGGCGGAGGTGTCGCAGCAGCGCCGGCATGTGGGCGTAGCGCTCCAGCGGCCGGTGCTCCGCCCAGCGGCGCGCCGCGTCGTACACCTCCGCCTCCGACTCCACCCCCAGCCGGTCGGAGCTCAGCAGACTTCCCAGGGTGCCGTGGTCCAGCAGCAGGAAGTCCTTCTGCCGGGCCACGCGGGGGAAGTGCTGGGCGACCAATCGGAGCGAGGCGCGCAGCAGCAGCTGGTCGTGATGCGAGCGCGCCAGCGAGTACATCCCCAGACAGTTCTCCAGGGACAGCTGCTCGAACAGGAACCTGCAGGCGGAGCGCAGGGATTAGCCCCCGCAGGGCCGCACAAAGTAGTCCCCCCCCCGGCCTACCTGGAGCACAGGTCCTGGAGCGGCATGACCTGCAGCCGATTGGACGCCACGAACAGGTCCTCGGCCGTGTCCAGCGATAGCCCCGCCTCCCCGGTGTACACGAACTGGATGACCGTTTCCATGACGGCGGGGGTCACTTCCTCCAGACGGATCTCTGTGAGGCGCGACTCCACCAGGGGGCTGGTGAACATCGCCCGGAAGTAGGGGCTCACCGCCGCCAGCAGCACCCTGAGGGGGGGGCAGAGGGGCGTTAGTGTCTGACGTCTGTCACCACGGGGGGGGGCAGACTACTTCTGGGGCAACAAGCTGCACTGGTTTCTGTTTTAGGAGCAGAAAAATTACTAATTAGTTTAATCAATGATCTAATCAATATCCATCCGCCAACAGGTGGTAAAGAACGAGATCCGGCCTCACTGAAGTCGTATCCATCCACCAACACGTGGTAAAGAACGAGATGCGGTCTCACTGAAGTCGTATCCATCCGCCAACAGGTGGTAAAGAACGAGATCCGGCCTCACTGAAGTCGTATCCATCCACCAACACGTGGTAAAGAACGAGATGCGGTCTCACTGAAGTCGTATCCATCCGCCAACAGGTGGTAAAGAACGAGATCCGGCCTCACTGAAGTCGTATCCATCCACCAACAGGTGGTAAAGAACGAGATCCGGCCTCACTGAAGTCGTATCCATCCACCAACACGTGGTAAAGAACGAGATGCGGTCTCACTGAAGTCGTATCCATCCACCAACACGTGGTAAAGAACAAGATGCGGTCTCACTGAAGTCGTATCCATCCACCAACACGTGGTAAAGAACGAGGTACGGTCTCACTGAAGTCGTATCCATCCACCAACACGTGGTAAAGAACGAGGTACGGTCTCACTGAAGTCGTATCCACCCACCAACACGTGGTAAAGAACGAGGTACGGTCTCGCTGAAGTCGTATCCATCCACCAACACGTGGTAAAGAACGAGGTACGGTCTCACTGAAGTCGTATCCATCCACCAACACGTGGTAAAGAACGAGGTACGGTCTCACTGAAGTCGTATCCATCCACCAACACGTGGTAAAGGACGAGGTACGGTCTCACTGAAGTCGTATCCATACACCAACACGTGGTAAAGGACGAGGTACGGTCTCACTGAAGTCGTATCCATCCACCAACACGTGGTAAAGGACGAGGTACGGTCTCACTGAAGTCGTATCCATCCACCAACACGTGGTAAAGAACGAGATGCGGTCTCACTGAAGTCGTATCCATCCACCAACACGTGGTAAAGGACGAGGTACGGTCTCACTGAAGTCGTATCCATCCACCAACACGTGGTAAAGGACGAGGTACGGTCTCACTGAAGTCGTATCCATCCACCAACACGTGGTAAAGAACGAGATGCGGTCTCACTGAAGTCGTATCCATCCACCAACACGTGGTGGTGTCTTCAAGGACAACTCATATCTCAGATATTTTCTTGTATGTTAAAGAGAACATGTTCAGAGTGACGACTCGTATCTCAGAGAACTTGCATCTCGGGTTCTCCTATAAATAAAAAAGTAGTGCCAAAATCAAAGCATCGCCTCTAGATTTACTGACAGGAAGTGTTTGTGATCTGTGGCCCTGGATGCGGTTTCTTTGTGTTTTCTGAGGGACTATTTTCTCTCTGCGCGTGCCGGTCCTACCTGTGACACATGAACTTCCTGCCCTCCACCAGCAGCGTGACGTCACACAGCTGTTGGGCGTCCAGAAGCTGCTTCAGCCCTGGAGACGACAGAGAAGACGGTTTAGGAGCCGCCTCACGCCTCACGCAGACACGTGTCCTCTCACCGTGGGTGATGTAGTCCCCCAGCGGCGTGGTGCTGTCGTCGGGGAAGTCCTCCTCCTCCGAGTCGCTGTCGGACAGAGGCTCTCCCCCGCCCCCGTCCCGGTCCTGCCACGGCTGGGGTCGCCAGGTGACTGTGCCCCCCCGCACAGCGTTCATCTGGGGGAACGGTTAACATATTCATGATCAGTTTGGTGGAAGCGTTTAAACAGCTGGACACGGTGGCGCCCCCTGCTGGAGATCAGCGAAACCCGGAAAACCGTCAGATTTAGCTTCTGCAGATTGATCAGGAACGAAGCCAGAGGCTCAGATCCGCGTCTGCGTCACGTCTGAAGACGTTCGAGCAGAAAAGTATTCTAAATACGCTTATAAAGAATCGACCCGACCAGATTCAGGTCGCAGTCGTCGATTAAAGTTGTGTTCTGATCAGTTTGGTTACAAACAGATGATAATAAGTGTGTTATAACAATCAAATATCCAGAGCAGCCTTTATTGTATATCTTTATAATTATTATATTTTATATTCTGGTGTTTAATATATTTATTATCTAATTGTACATTTTGTTTATTGTGTATTTAGGTCTTGTTTTTGCTCTTGCACTCTGCATTTCCATTTTTTGCACCTGCCCTTGCACCATTGCTGCTCTGTGTGCCTTCAATTACCCCTTAGGGACAAATAAAGTTTTTTTGAATTGAATAATTTTGTCCTATTTTATGCAAACAAACGCCTCAAACAGCTTAAAGTGATTCCTGCGGGAATGGATGAGAAAACGATCCGGTTTGTGTTTAAATAAAGTTTTCTTCAAATGAGTGTCATGACACAACTAAACAAATAAAGTTATGTTTTAAACATCTTCACTGGGGGGGGCCGGTGTTCATCTCCATCACCTTCGCTCTTCTTCTGGTTTCCACCGTGAGGCTGGTCGGTCTCTCCTCCAACCGGAACCAGGGGGGCGGCTGTGGGATGCTAACTGTGTCCGAGAACCCGGGAGTCACCAGAGGCTTCCAGCGGCTTCCCTCGCTCCCATCGGGGGGTCCGGTCCTCGGGGATCCGCTGCGGGGCTCGTCCCGGCCTGTGGAGCTCTCGGGTCGGGCTACTCATCCAGTCCCGGGCGCCTCATCCCTCCAGACAGCCGGACACACTAGCTTAAACAGCAGCCATCCTCCCGCGGGTCACCAGCCTGTGTTCCGGGGAGCCATCAGTCCACCATGGCACCCGGTCCTCGGTCCGAAACCGGCGGCGGAACCGGGAGGGGACGGTTCGTTGGCCCGCAGGTGGAGGAAAGCGGAGGAATCCAGGTCCGCTCGGCCGCACTTGTCACGTCTGAACCGGATTACCGCAACGTTAAACTTCCGCTCATTTGATTGGCTGACCTTTGACTCGTGACGTCTTGTTTGGGGCGGAGTCATTTCCGTTTTCGGCGAGAAAAAATTAAAAATAAATACATATTGTATTTTCCTTGCATAATTCGAGTCATATACAATCATATCTTATTGTTTAAATGAATATAAAAAGTTTTTTTTTAATTTTATTGGTATTTTATTTATTTTTAATCACGAAAATATTACTTCCGCATTCATGCTGCATTCAGGGTGCGAAGGAACAATTCATTGTACTAAAACTCAAGAATTAAACACGATAATCATCACCCAAAATAAATAAATGTCAGTAAAATACGTATTTAGAGTTTATATAAGATTAATATACAATGTAAAATAAAGTTGAATAGCTTTCAGAGCTAAATTCAGACCCTGAATGAACGCAAGCTATTTCACTCTTCCTGCACTCCCTGAACGCACCGTCAAACATGGCGACCTACGTGTGGACGGTCGTGAGGGTCGGTAGCGCTGCTGTCTCGGTGATGAAACCGCTTCCGGGACGCTGTGTGAGGCAGATGAGTGTCCGGAGCCGCTTGTACGAACACGTCCGGGCGGGTTACAGCGACCGGCCCGAACTGGACATGAGTCCGGTGTGCGAGGACCCGGAGAGAGTCACGGAGAACCTCCAGAACCGGAAGGCGGACCTGCAGGGACACGACGTCCGGAGCATGGTGGGTCCTCCCGGGGGGGTCGTGCAGGAATGGTTCTGACGTGTTTGACGTGATTCTGGTGAATGTTCTCAGGTTCAGGTGTGGAGGGATCTGGAGGCAGTGAGGAAACACATCTCTGAGCTGGAGGAGCAGAAAAGTGGCGTCAGTAAGGCCGTCAAGGAGCTGGCGGTGAGGAGAAACATGTTACCATGGTGACGAGGATGTTTGCGTTGTATTTTGTTGTCAAGGTGACGTCAATAATCTCTTCCTCACAGATCAAGAACAACAATAAAGCCCACAAAACCGTGAGTTCTCTGTTGGTTTACATTTTTCATGTGGACGTAAAGTAGAACCTGGAGATACGAGTGAATCATGAAACCGTCTGAAGTAACCAAAACATTTTGATCTCTTCCAGCTCTGAAAAGAATCTCCTTCTTCTTCTCCTCTGGGCGTTTCCCTTCAGGGGTCTCCACAGCCAATCAGTGTCCTCCATCTAACCCTGTCTTCTCATCCTCTTCTCTCACACCAACTACCTTCATGTCCTCTTTCACTACATCCATAAACCTCCTCTTTGGTCTTCCTCTAGGCCTCCTGCCTGGCAGTTCAGAACTCAGCATCCTTCTACCAATATATTCACTATCTCTCCTCTGGACATGTCCAAACCATCTCAGTCTGGCCTCTCTGACTTTATCTCCAAAGCCTCTAACATGTGCTGTCCCTCTGATGTACTCATTCCTGATCCTATCCATCCTGGTCACTCCCAGAGAGAACCTCAGCATCTTCATCTCTGCTACCTCCAGCTCTGTCTCCTGTCTTTTCTTCAGGGACACTGTCTCTAGACCAAACAACATCGCTGGTCTCACCACAGTTTTGTACACCTTTCCTTTCATTTTAGCTGAAACTCTTCTATCACACATCACACCTGACACTTTCCTCCACCCGTTCCATCCTGCCTGGACACGCTTCTTCACCTCTAATCTGAAAAAAAATCTCCTAAATTATCCATCCGCCAAATCATGGAAAAGAACGAGATACAGTCTCAGCATGACTCATATTTCTGTTTTTCACTCGTATGTCGAACAAAAACAAGGACAGAGCGCTGACTTGTATCTCAGATAACTTGTATCTCGAGGTTCTACTCTATTGTTTTTGACTGATTTGCAGAGACTTCAGAGCGCTGTTTGTTGTTTGTTGTTTGTTGTTTGTTCTCCTCCAGCTCCCTGAGGTCACTCAGATCCTCCAGAGAGGTCGTGACCTTCGCCACCAGCTGAACGATCTGTACCTGCAGGAGAGCGAGTTGGAGGAGAAACACTACACACAGGCGCTCAGGCTGCCCAACACCACTCATCCTGACGTGGTGAGGACACACACACACACACACACACACACACACACACACACACACACACACACACAGTGACCGTTCTGAAGCTGCTCTTTCCCTCCAGCCGGTTGGAGACGAGAGCCGGGCGAGGCTGGTGGAGCTGGTGGGACAGAAGCCGGGTGAGTCATGTGATCGATAACCGATCAATAATCCTCAGTGAACACTTTACCTTCATGTTTTTCATGCGTTTCCTCCTCTTCTGTCTGCAGAGTTTGACTTTGAGCCCAGAGGACACGTGGAGCTGGGGGAGGAGCTGGGGATCATCAGGCAGAGGTACACCTCAGTGGATTAAAGCTGGGCTTAGCCTCTGCCCCCCCAGGAGGAAATTAATCCAGTAGAGGTAGAGATGTTAAAGTGTCACCCCCCTCCCCCCCACAGACATCTGGCTCACGTCTCGGGTCACAGGTCGTACTACCTCCGGGGAGCAGGAGCCCGACTACAGACCGCACTGCAGAACTTTGCTCTGGACAAACTGCAGCAGCTGGTAGGAATCAATCAATCCATCAATCAATCCATCAATCAATCCATCAGTCAATCCATCTGAGTCAGGGACCTGCACCTGTTCACACGTGTGCTTTGACTCCCTCAGGGCTTCGTTCCCCTGGTGGTCCCTGACCTGCTGAGGGGCGTGGTGTTTGTGAGTAGAATCACGTCAGTGTTATAACCCCCCCCTCCTGTCGTTGACGCTTCCTCTCCCCCAGGAGGGCTGTGGGATGCGACCTGATGCCCACCTGTCCCAGGTCTATTCCTTGGATCCGGACCGTTTTCCAGACCTCAACCTGGCGGGGACCGGAGAGGTGGGGGTCGCAGGTAAGACCCCGCTCGTCCCTCGTGTCCGTCCGAACCCCCCAGGTTTGAACCCGGTGCGTTCTTCTGCTCCTCAGGGTTCTTCATGGATCACGCTGTGAGCAGGAAAGACCTGCCTGTGAGGTGAGGAGAACCTTCACCTCTGGTTTGTGTTTATGTTCATGACCTTTGACCTGAGGGTTTGACCTGCAGGACCGTCTGCAGCAGCACCTGCTACCGGGCCGAGACCGACACCGGGAGGGAGACCTGGGGGCTCTACCGGGTCCATCACTTCACCAAGGTCCACCTACCCCGTCTGAGTCAGTGTGGTAAAGAACGAGATGCGGTCTCACTGATGTATCCATCCACTAACTAGCGGTGGTGTCCTGAAGCACGACTCGTACGTGGAGGTCCTGCTGCAGTTCGTTGACTGAGACCCCGTTAGCTGCTGGCTCTTATTAAACTGATTGCACGTGCTTGGAAATGTTACATTTGTATAAATAAGATCTTCCTGTTGTGTATGCATGCTAATTAGCATTGTGCTAACGGCGTGCAGGTGGAGATGTTTGGCGTGACGGCTAACGAGACGGGACAGGAGAGCGCTCAGCTGCTGGACGAGTTTGTGTCTCTGCAGAAGGAGATCTTCTCAGCGCTGGAGCTCCACTGCCGGTCGGTCGGTTTGAGTCCAGTCAGGTTCCGTGTGTCTGAGTCTGACCTGAGGTCGCCGTTTGTCCTCAGGGTGCTGGACATGCCGACGGAGGAACTGGGAGCTCCGGCGCACAGGAAGTACGACATCGAGGCGTGGATGCCTGGGAGGAACAGCTATGGAGAGGTTAGCCGTTAGCCACCGTTAGCTCGGGCTGGACTCCCATTCTAACGGTCTGTTTCTTCGTTTTTCCAGATTTCCAGTGGCTCTAACTGCACCGATTACCAGAGCAGACGCCTCAACATCCTGTACGAGCGAGACGACGGCAGCCTGACCTACGCCCACACGGTAGGACCGCCTTAACTAGAGCCCCTGATCCGAACTGCCCCCCGGGAGACACGCTCATCTGTTCAATTCCTCAGGTGAACGCCACGGCGTGCGCCATCCCCAGAACCATCATCGCCATCCTGGAGACGCACCAGACCAAAGTAAGACCCAATAGTTCAATAGTTAGGGTTTCATTTGGATTTCTTTTTGACCTGTGTGAAGTGTTGTTGTTAAAGTGCGCCCCCCTGTGGCTGATGCCTGTAAAACCTTTTTAATGAATTTAAAACTTCATAAATTCTGATGCGTTTCATGTTGTGTTGAATTAATTAAGTAGAAATATTTTGTTTTTCTAGTAGTGGAACATTTTCCTGAGAAAAAAATCCGTATTAGTGGGCTCAGTGTAGGGGGAATAAAAAATTATTTCCCCCCCAGGAGGGAACGGTTCGCGTCCCCAGAGCCCTGCAGCCCTATTTGGGACTGGAGACGATCGAGAAGCCAAAGTCGTCTCCACTGAGGTACATCGGTCCCAACCAGCGCTTCAAGCCAACCAGAGCCGCCCCCAGGACCACATGACCCAGACGCCCCGGGGGCAGATTCTAGGGGGTCTTCACCTCCACCGGGTCACGATCCTGTGGGATGGATCCGACGGGAACATCTCACTTTACTGCAGATGTAAATATGTCTTCACTACTTTGTTGTCATGGCGACGGGAGCTGATGCTGAGCTAATAAAGATGGTTTCTGCTCACAGCTTTGCTGACTGGACGTGTTTCTCCTCATTCATGAGAGGGACTAGTTTGAGTCTGACAGGGAAGGTGACGCACCGCCAGGTTCATGTAAAGTAGTCCCTCCAGATACAAGTTATCTGAGATGAGTCATCTCTGTCCACGTTTTTGTTTGACATGTGAGTAAAATCTGAGATTCAAGTCGTGCTTCAGGTCACCACCACTAGTTAGTGGATGGATACATCAGTGAGACCGGATCTCGTTCTTTACCACGTGCTGGTGGATGGATACATCAGTGAGACCGGATCTCGTTCTTTACCGCGTGCTGGTGGATGGATACAACATCAGTGAGACCGGATCTCGTTCTTTACCACGTGTTGGCGGATGGATACATCAGTGAGACCGGATCTCGTTGTGTTGGTGGAGTAAAGACGTAGCTCGTTTGTTCTTCTGACTTTTGTGTTTCTTTTTATTCTTTATCATCATTTATGTAACTTATATAATTAATTACACACAGGTAAAGTCTACATGTCTATTGGTTGATACAAATATTTCCCCCCATAGTCTAGGGGGGTTAGGGGCTTTTTTATAAGGCTGGAACAGATTAAAATGATTTTATTTTAAATGATTGACTTATGACTTCAGTCACTGATCGGATTAAACTCGTATCTCCAGGTTCTACTTACTACTAATTACCAATAAATAACCAGCGTTGACCTTGTAAATAAAAGCTGATATAAACCTTATTCGGTGGGCGTGGCTAATATTGGTCGTTAACAATAACTGATATCGATCAGTTCGAGTTCGACCTGAAAAACAATCGTCTTGTTCGAGGCTCCCATCCGACATGTGCACCTTAACAGGGTTTGGGCTCTGATCCAATCACCTGACAGCACACACACACACACACACACACACACACACACACACACACAGCTCCACCTCGCTCTGCGGGTGTGAACACGCTCCAGCTGGTTCTTTCCCGGTAGCCTCCGGTAGGAACGCGTCCCCCCCCCGGTCCGATGGGAGTCCTGGTCCCGGTGGTTCTGCTCTGGGCAGCGGTCGGAGGTGAGCTTCCGTCGGTGTCGGTTCTGCGGGCTGGAGCCGAACCGCGTCTCACGCACGGCCGTTCCGTTAGTCTCACCCGACATGGAACCAACCGCTCTAACCGTTCTAACCGCTCTAACCGCTCTAACCGTTCTAACGGTTAATCATAACGGACGCAGGCGCCGATTCGATCCTGACGGTTTTGGACTCAGAAGCTGAACAGAAGCGTCGTTACATAATTTGTCACCGCACCGACCGTCGTCAACGCGCCGCGCAGGTGAGCGGAAAGGCGCGGAACGGTGCACGTGTACCGGAGCTGCGTAAACGCGCAAACGCGCCACCCGCCGTGGAATAATTTCACGCGTTAAAATCAGTGTAAACCGTCGGTGTAGGGTTCGGGATGGAGGTGAGGCTACCTCCACGGACACGCGTGTAAACAGAGGGGAAATAACCGCAGTGGCGGTGCGGCGCGGTGGAGACGCGGTGCGGCGGAGACGCGGCGGAGGCGCGGCGCGGTGCGGCGATAACCTACATCCAGAAGAGACCGTTTGGGTTCCAGTTCTTCTGCCGCAGTGGATGAAGGCAGACCATCATCATCATCATCATCATCATCACATGGACGCGTGCAGGCCCGAGTCACGTGTCTGTGGGTTCAATTAGTCTGATTGATCCACAGATGTTAGATCCAACACGCGTCACGTGATCAGAACCAGCGTCTGACCTTTAACCCTTTCAGGAGTCATAGATTGGACCTTTTCCTCCCATGAAAACCTTTGTGTGTCAAACCAAACACACGTCTGTGTTTTCCTTTCAACAGATTTCTGGACTCAGCAGAAATCGTCCAAATTGAAGCTCATGTTTACGTTTTGGTGGTTCTGTTGGTTCTACAGTGTTTCAACAATCAGGGGGGGGTTGGTTTGAGGCCCTCATGCCTCTAAAGCCTCCTGACGGGTTAATCTGGACCAGGTGAACGTTCTTACCTTAATGAGGGGACGGCTCCGCCCACACGCGTGACGACCGGTTCATCCACACATTAAAGTCAATTACCCCCCCCCCCCCCCCACACACACACACACACACACTCACCCCCCCATCTCTTGTTGTTTTGCTCTTCAGTGGGAGGCCGACCAGTTTCCTCACCGCTCAACGACGCAAAGGTCAGAAAGTAGTTCCTGTCATTCAGAGGGATTTAAATATACAGCAGAACCTGTAGTGTGTGTGTGTGTGTGTGTGTGTGTGTGTGTGTGTGTGTGTGTGTGTGTTCAGGTTGAGTGTATCATCCAGGAGACGCTGAATGAAGATGGACCACAGCACGGATGTGGCGTGCAGCTAGCAGGTGATGCTAACCTTGTTGTTTGCTTCGACGCCGTGGAGGGACTACTTTCTTCTCGTGCTTTTATTTTGAAATAAACCCCTCTTCCTCCCACAGAGGAGCTGGAGGAGGCGCGGCGGCATCAGGACCTGCTCAGGGAGCTCCAGAAGCTGGCCGTCGAGGGTGAGAACGGACTCACGTCGACGCGTTTTGTTTGTCTTTTTAACTTCCTGTTTAGTTCGGGTTCAAGTCAGGATTAAATTAAGAGATTATCGCTGGTTTAGAGGAACTATTTCTTCTCAGACGTTCTGATGTGACTTGTAGAGAGAGAACGGGAGCAGGAGGAGGAGGAGCGGGAGGAGCAGGAATACAAGCTGAGCGACGACGAGGAGAAGGTGGTGAAGGAGGAGGAAGATGAGACCAGGAAAGAGGAAGAGGAAGATATCACCAAGCAGAAGATGATGGAGGAGCCTCGGATTGAGGACCGAGGGAGCGAGGTTGAGGAGGAGCGAGCCAAGGAGCTGGAGGAGCTGCTGGCGGAGGAGATCCACAAGAAAGGGGAGGAGGAGGAGAGGAACGACGAGGAGCTGAAGGAGCTCCTGAAGGAGCTGAAGAAGAAACGCTACGAGGCGGCGAAGGAGAGGAACAACCAGAAAGGCTCCGGAGAGGAGGAGAAGGAGGAGGAAGAAGAGGAGGAGGAGGTGGAGGAGAAGAAGGGAGAAACAAAGGAGGAGGTGGAGAACAAGAAGATGGAGGAGAGCAGGAAGAATGAAGCAGAGCTGATGGTGGAGAAGGAGAAGGTGGAGAAGGAGCTGAAGGAGCTCCTCAAGGAGAAGAATGGACCGGAGCAGGAGAAGGAGAGGAAGGAGAAAGAGGAGGAGCTGGAGGAGCTAGTGAGGAAGATGAAACGGGTGCAGGAGGAAGAGGAGGAGGTGCAGGGAGGGGTGGATGAAAGAAAAGAGGAAGAGAAGGTCGGAAAGAAAGAGGATGATGAAGAAAAGGAGCCCAAAGAGCAGCCGGAGAAGGAGGTGAAGAAGGTGGAGGAGGAGGAAGAGGAGGTGAGGAAGACGCAGCAGAAGAGGGTGATGGAGAAAGCGAGCGATGAAGCCACGCGACAGTTTGAGCGAGAGCGCTACAAAGACGAGGAGGAGGAGGAGGAGGACGGGGGTGAGGAAGAGCAGGACGGGTTCCTCAGAGAGGATGAGGAGGGACAGGAGGAAGAGGAGGAGGAAGGAGGCGAGGAAGAGGAGGAAGATGAGGACGAGGATGTTGAAGATGAAGGGGAGGTGAGTCAGTATGGATGTTTTATTGGAGTCATCTGTTGGTCCTGAGGTGAATCTCTTCTAAAAACACCGTAATGGAGCTGAACCCCTCTAATTGTCTCTGGTCACAGGAGCTGCTGGAGATCGAACAAGAGTTACGTAAAGTGGCCGCCGAGCTGAGGGAGCTCCGTCGAGGATGAGACACACACACACACACACACACACACACACACACACACACACACACACACACACACACCATCTCACAGCCTTCAGACGTGGATCAAAAACCGACGTCAGTAGAAACTAGAAGGAATTAGATCGTCTGGAAAAGAGTCTCAGCGTTTCCACCGAGAAGTGGAGGAAACGACGAGGCTCCTGTCGGGTATTTGAACGTTTTATTTCCATTTCCACGCAAATCGCTGTTTGTAGGTTAGATCAACGAGTTCACTTTGAAGAACCTCGAGATACGAGTTCCATCTGTTCCAGCCTGTAAAAAAACCCCCAAAGTCCTGAATTAAAGGAACGAGATCCGGTCTCACTGATGTCGTACCCATCCGTCAACACACGGTAAAGAATGAGATACGGTCTCACTGATGTCGTATCCATCCGCCAACACACGGTAAAGAACGAGATACGGTCTCACTGATGTTGTATCCATCCACCATCTAGCGGTGATTTCCTGAAACACGACTCGTATCTCAGATTTTTGCTCGTATGTCAAACAAAAACATGGCCAGAGCGACGACTCGTATCTCAAAGAGCCCGTCTGTCCAGCAGCTCGTATCTCCAGGTTCTATTTTATCCCTAACTGCCATGGACATGAATCGTTCTGCACTTCCATTCACACTATCGACTACAGATTGCCAATCGCACAAACACCAGGACGTTTGACGTGTGAACTTCCTCTCCGAGTGTAAAAACCACGACGGTTGATTCTTGGTAATCTGTGTATTTGAGTATATATTTTGTGCAATAACTGCTAACTATGTGTATTCCTGCTGTTCTGACTGTTAACGATATGCATTACTGACGTCTCTACGGAGGTAGTTTCCTCTTTGTTTCTTTGGTGATAGAGTAGAGACCAGGACGGAGTTTAATTTGGCTCATTACTGTTAAAACCAGACTGTTTGTGACGAACCGGGTGACACCAACACAACACACAGGAAGTAGGCGAGCGCTGGGATTCGACAGCATGTGGCGCGGGTGTGTGGCGAGGGGGCGTAAGGTACTTAGAGCTTACAAGGTCTAAAAGTGTCACTTCAGGTTCTCAGCCAGCTTTGCACTCTTATCTTAATAACAAGCCAAGGAGGAGGGGGGGGGACACTAAAGCCATTCCGCCATCTTTAGGGGACGATTACACCAATAAATGCTCGCTAGTGTTATAGTACGACTTTCACGGCTGTCATGTCATTGGTGTAAATATAAAATGTCACGTCTGTAAGCCAAGGTCATGGGAAACATGAAGCAACAGCACCCCCAAGAGGACAAAGGGTAGAACTGCACATTTGCAGAATCAACAGGGTTACCTTTGAGGCCCATTTACTGCAATAACGCGATAGAGACAACAGCACATGTGAACGCAATAATCAGATAACTAATAATTTAATGTATTTAAAATATATAATCCTTTTCTACACAGCTAATACATGTATGTACTTAATTACAGGCAAAGCAGCTGTAAACACACAACGGTAACACACACACACGATCCAAAGATGAGCTGTTTGTTTGTGGAAGAATATTTACACAAATGTTGTAGTTTCTTTTTTTTTTTTTCTATAGAAGAGCAAAAATATTTCCTCAATCTGTGTCTAACAAACCAGCAGGAAGTTGAAATGTCTGTTGGGGGTGACGAAAGGGAGCAAAGGTCATTTCAGACAACAGGGAGTTTAAAAAAAACTTACAAAAATATCATTTGTAATATTACTGGCCAATCAGAGTGCTGTATTTTGTGCCTGCTGTATCTTCTATGCTACCAGTCAATCAATAAACAGGAAGTGTAATAAAGCGTTACGTGTTTGTTTGTTTGTTTGTTTGTTAGACAAACAGGGGATGCAGTTGAGAAAATTATGGATAAATAACTTCATATAATTAAATTGAAGAGATTAAAACTAGAAACAATGACCAGTGACTATTTGAACCCTAAAAGCAGAGATGAATCCATCCTGAACGTCTCATAGAGCCTCTGATGCAGCAGCAGGGCGATCACCCGTCGCCGGCGGCGACCCGGGCGAGTCTCCGGCCCGCGGGCCGCCGGGTGTCAGCTTGTCCAACACCGACTTGATGTGGCTGAGCAGAGACGAGAAGAACTGGGGCACCCCCTCGTAGCCTGGGGGGCAGATTTGGTGTCA
Source organism: Antennarius striatus (assembly GCF_040054535.1). Lineage (NCBI taxonomy): Eukaryota > Metazoa > Chordata > Actinopteri > Lophiiformes > Antennariidae > Antennarius > Antennarius striatus. The sequence continues at coordinate 25,667,856 of NC_090781.1, read as the reverse complement.
TTTTTCAACTTACATCGTTTTTCAACTTACATCCTTTCAACTTACATCCTTTTTTAACTTGCATTGTTTTTCGACTTGCATCTCCTGGAACTAGTTAACGATTTAAGCTGAGGTTTACCTATAATTTCAGGTGTATATGGGGTACCTGGGAAGATGTTGATGTCGATGACGGTCAGGGTGTGAGTCTGGATGTTGATGATGACATCTACGCCAAACAGCGCCATGCCGAGCTGGAGGCGGAGCTCCTTGACCAGGGCGGCCACGGCCTCGGAGCTGGGAGGAGGCAGGCAGGGCATCTGCTCGTCCAGCTGGGACAGCAGGAACAGGAAGTTGGGTTTAGTGGGGATTTCAAATCAATATAGTGTCTCAGATTGAAATATTTACATGATACAAAATATAAAATGTCGTACAGGTGAACCTCGGCTTACGCCGTTTGGACTTTCGTTGGGTCTCCTGGAACTGATTAACACGTAAACCCAGGTAAACCTGTATTTTTTTTAAAATTCCTGATTTAATCAAATAATTTATGAAACATAGAGAAGAGAAATTCTTTTCTTGAAGCTTCTGAATGAGAAACATCTGAATGTCGGTGTGGATCTGTGCTGGTTTCTGATGCTACTTCCTGTCTCTTACTGCTGTGAGGTCAGAGCTGGACTCTGGTTTGGACACCTGGTGGCTGTTGAAGAAAATAGTTTCCCTGTCTGGAATTGGAGAGAAACCATAATGAGTACACGCTACATGCTACACGCTACACAACACTACACACTGTAGTGTGTAGATACGGGAAACACAAAGTAAAATACATGGAGAAAAGGAAGGACGAGGAAATGGAAGGAAAAATGAGACAAGAAAGGAAAGAGAAGACAAGAGGAGGGTAGTAATGTCACAGAGGGCAGTCATGGCAGGAAAAGAAAAAGTAAAGGTCTAAAAGGCGTGAAGAATGAATGAACACCAAAAAAGACATCACAGTAAAGGGAAGGAAGAATGAGACACCAAAGGGACAGAAGACAAGAGTAAAAGAGGGTATCAGGTGTGACGGACCACAGGGACCGGGGGGGAAGTTCTTGAGCGAAGGTCTCTCCACGCAGAAGAACCTGTCGCCAACGACGAAGACCTTGTGCAGGACGGCACCGTGGTTGACAAAGCTCTGGAGGACACAAGGAGGATGGACGTCCGCCAGACTGCCTGCACTGAAGATCAGAGACATCTGGACAGACGGACGGACAGACGGAGTCAACGATGCCAACTGTCAACAAGTCAACGTGACCCAACCAGTCTGGAGCAAAGCGCTCACCTCGTGGGAAAGGGAGCCGTGGGCAACTCTGGTCTTACAAACTGGAGTAAGAGAAAGACAAGAAAGGATTGGAGAGATCTGACACACTTGTTAAGGTCATTTTCAATAGAAAGAGGCAACAGGAAGTGAGGTCTAGGGTCAGGGGATGGAGCTTCTACCCCAACTCCTGATGGATTGGAGGTTGAGCACATTTCTAAGAACAAAGAGGTCGTTCCTTAGAAGTGAAGTAAACTTGAATAACTCTTGAAAGTAGAAGAAACGAGGATTCAGAGTAAGGAAGTGGAAGCAGATGGAGGGACTGAACCGACTGAGAGGAAAGCTGAGGCCCTGGGTCTTCAGGGACGGCTGGATGGACGACAGATCTCCGGCGTTGTGGATCTCCAGAAACGGGGGGCTGCAGATACGCCAGTCTGTGGGACACAAGAGGAAAACCAGGTGTAGTGTTGACATCAAGGACAGCCAATGACGGGACGGTGAAGCTGAGGTTCACCTCGGAGAGAGTTGTGCAGCTTGGTCATGATCCGATAGGAGGCGAAGCGGTCCAGGAGCTGAGTCATGGCAGGCAGAGGGTCCAGAAGAACCGTGTGAGGGTGAGCAGACAGGTAGCTCTGGAGAAAGAACACGATCAAGATGACTGACATGGATGAGAATACCCACAGGGAGTCCTCAACCTACCAACAACCGACTAACGAACATTCAGAGATACAAACAAAGACGATTCAGCCTTTCTGACTATCGTCTTGCAGTTCCCCTGTCTGCCACAACCCCATGGGGGCAGCACCAACACTCCCCTCCCCTCCAGATCATAACCCTAATCCAATCCAGTCCAACCCAACTTTATTTGTTAAGCACCTACCTCAAAGTTACTGAGGAGCTGCTGTGATTGGCTGTCATGCTCCGCCTCCACGATGACATCAGACAGCTTGTGAACGATGATGTCGAAGGGCCCCTGGGGCCCCAGCGGCTGAGTGAGGTCGATCTGACGGGGGGAAAGGTAAGAAGAGAAGCCTTTATTGTCCCACAGCGGGGAAATTTGTGAAAAAGAATGGCTTAAAAGTATTTGACATCTGTCAGTCCACCAATCAGGAGCTTCATAACAAAACTGTCGTGGGTTTCTAAGATCTACAGAAACATGGAAACATGTTTGTTAGCCTCTACGCTAAAACCTTTAGCATTGACGATGTAGGTCTCAGGTAAAGCAGGGGGTAAATGTGTTTTAAGTCAACCTTTATTGCATCAAAGACCAGTTGACCGTCAGACAGACCCACAGACCGACTGACCCACGGTACCGGTACCGGTCCACGACCTGGTTGGGGACCAGTTTTACGTCAATCTGGGATCTTGTAGTGTCAGTAGATCAGTTTTATAACAATGCTCTTCTTCAGCTGCTCCAGCTTTATAATAATTGGCTGTGAAGCTCCAGAACTCTACAGACTGGATGCTTCACCATACTTTTGTGCCACTGAATCCTTAAATCAGGGGTGTCAACCTCATTTTCACTGAGGGCCACATCAGCATAACGGCTGTCCTCAAAGGGCCAGATGTAACTAATAAATGTAACTAAATGTAACTCAGTGTAATGTAACTAAATGTAACTACTCCTTAATGTAACTAATAAATGTAACTAAATGTAACTCAGTGTAATGTAACTAAATGTAACTACTCCTTAATGTAACTAATAAATGTAACTAAATGTAACTCAGTGTAATGTAACTAAATGTAACTACTCCTTAATGTAACTAATAAATGTAACTAAATGTAACTCAGTGTAATGTAACTAAATGTAACTAAATGTAACTACTCCTTAATGTAACTAATAAATGTAACTAAATGTAACTCAGTGTAATGTAACTAAATGTAACTACTCCTTAATGTAACTAATAAATGTAACTAAATGTAACTCAGTGTAATGTAACTAAATGTAACTACTCCTTAATGTAACTAATAAATGTAACTAAATGTAACTCAGTGTAATGTAACTAAATGTAACTAAATGTAACTACTCCTTAATGTAACTAATAAATGTAACTAAATGTAACTCAGTGTAATGTAACTAAATGTAACTACTCCTTAATGTAACTAATAAATGTAACTAAATGTAACTCAGTGTAATGTAACTAAATGTAACTACTCCTTAATGTAACTAATAAATGTAACTAAATGTAACTCAGTGTAATGTAACTAAATGTAACTACTCCTTAATGTAACTAATAAATGTAACTAAATGTAACTCAGTGTAATGTAACTAAATGTAACTAAATGTAACTACTCCTTAATGTAACTAATAAATGTAACTAAATGTAACTCAGTGTAATGTAACTAAATGTAACTACTCCTTAATGTAACTAATAAATGTAACTAAATGTAACTCAGTGTAATGTAACTAAATGTAACTAAATGTAACTACTCCTTAATGTAACTAATAAATGTAACTAAATGTAACTCAGTGTAATGTAACTAAATGTAACTACTCCTTAATGTAACTAATAAATGTAACTAAATGTAACTCAGTGTAATGTAACTAAATGTAACTACTCCTTAATGTAACTAATAAATGTAACTAAATGTAACTCAGTGTAATGTAACTAAATGTAACTACTCCTTAATGTAACTAATAAATGTAACTAAATGTAACTCAGTGTAATGTAACTAAATGTAACTAAATGTAACTACTCCTTAATGTAACTAATAAATGTAACTAAATGTAACTCAGTGTAATGTAACTAAATGTAACTACTCCTTAATGTAACTAATAAATGTAACTAAATGTAACTCAGTGTAATGTAACTAAATGTAACTACTCCTTAATGTAACTAATAAATGTAACTAAATGTAACTCAGTGTAATGTAACTAAATGTAACTACTCCTTAATGTTAAATAACTGAATTTCTGACTGATTCTAGTTCCAAACATTACAGTTAGACAGAAAAAACATGTTTGTTTGTTTCTCTGTTCTAACATAAATCCTTTTCATTTGTCAGGTTATTAAACCCACAGAACTCCATCAATCAAGGATCAAACTATCAATCAATAAAGAAAAATAACATCAGACACAAGTTAGGACATTAACTTTGTTCACTACGTTTAGTCAGAGTTAAAATGGACTGAGCTACTGCATTGTGGGAAATGTAGTTTTTGCTGAAAGCATACTTTTGACCTATTTATTTTTAGGCATTCTGACCTTTTTATGCTCTCGCGGGCCATATGAAATGATGTGGAGGGCCACATTTGGCCCCCGGGCCTTAAGTTTGACACATATGCCCTAGATGAATTTATTGCCACCAGATGATATTGTTCCTATGTTCTGCGTCACCGTTCACACTCTGAACCCTACAGGTCCTGCTGGTGGCTGCAGGTGTCTCTGACATGGATAGCTGAAGTCGTGGACATCTGCACATGACACGCGTGTGTCCGTGAGGAAACTACCAGTACAGCTGAACGTGTAGAACAGTAACACGCTACGTGTGCAGAGATGATGTGTGATAAAGACGCGTTAGAGCCGTACCTCCACCACCTCCACTCCAGAGCCCCTGCAGGGAATCAGAAATGTTAGCAGTCTAATCAAATGTCATTATGACGTCTTACTGCATGGGGGTAGGTGTTATTATAATAATTATCATAAATGTTCTCTCTGATGGGACCCCACTTCCTAAGGAAATAAAATACTCGACTTACGCACAGAACTCCACGAAGGCGTCCAGATTCATCCTCCGGCGCTTCTTGTCGCTGACACAGAAGCCGACTCTTCGTCCTGACATCTGACCGACTGATGAAGACTGACTCTCCATCCCTCCCCCCTCGGGAGTGATGCTGACGAGCCTGGCGAGCTCTATCACAGGTGAGAGGGGAGGGGCCGGACCCAAAAAAACACGTGACTTCCTGATGGCTCCCGTCCAATCAGGAGTGAGCTGACTGGAATAGAAGGGAAAGAGAAAGTAAAAGTTTTCAGCTCGTTTCCTGATTCTGTCGACGCTGTTTTATGTTCACAGACAGAAGAGACGTTTTCTACCGTCGGGGATTCGAACCAGCAGGTAACGCTCACCTGAGGTCACGTGGTCAGAGATGTCGCGCGGCTCCAACGCGGGTTTTGACCGACACATCACCATCTTCTCCCCGGAGGGCCGCCTCTATCAAGTCGGTAAGACACGGTCGAGCCCCGGGGGAGTCCGTCATGACAGCCACCAGGTTTAGTTTACAGGGGAGCCGACGCTGATTGGTCCAGAGCATCTGGACTCAGCCAATCAGAGCGGTTCTTGGTGGAAGTGTAGTAATATGGCGTTTATTAAATAACTAACATGAAGTCTGTGTCTGAAATATTCAATAATTCAGTTTAGAAAGTCTGAAATAAATATTTGTAAAGTTATTTGTGTTTTGATTCAGTGAAAAAAGAATAATGTGTTGTACAGACAAATATTAAAATGAAAAATTGAACTTGAATTGCTTTTGGATTAAATAATATTGATTTCTTTTAATTTCATTATTTTATTACTTGAAAATAATATATGAACATTTTTTAAAAATGCATAACTAAGATTTTTCATGAATCTTTAGCATGAAATGTGTATTTATTCAATGGGCTATGGCTGATCGTGTGTGTGTGTGTGTGTGTGTGTGTGTGTGTGTGTGTGTGTGTGTGTGTTTGTGTGTGTGTGTGTGTGTGTGTGTGTGTGTGTGCAGAATATGCTTTCAAAGCCATCTCCCTCAGTGGGCTGACGTCTGTGGGCGTCAGGGGGACGGACAGCGCTGTGGTGGTCACACAAAAGAAAATACCTGTAAGACACACACACACACACACACACACACACACACACACACACACACACACACACACACACACACACACACACACACACACAGGTGTGATGATCACATTTCAAGCGAACAGGGAAGCCTCTTTGGAGTCTTGACTCCAGCTTTTTACGGATTGGCCGGTTGCATGTGAAAATGCTGCTGTAAACATGTTTACATGTTAACATGTTAACATGTTAACATGTTAACATGTAAACATGTTAACATGTAAACATGTAAACATGTTAACATGTTAACATGTTTACATGTTTACATGTATGTACTCGTCATCAACCCACAGACAGCTTTCACATCATCCGGAGGGAGATGGAATCTGTAGTTTCATTTGTTCAGCTTCCTTTAAAGTCAGTGAAAAATAATAAATACAGTAGAACCCCGAGATACGAGATGTTTGAGATACGAGATGTTTGAGATACGAGATGTTTGAGATACGAGATGTTTGAGATGCGAGATGTTTGAGATGCGAGATGTTTGAGATACGAGATGTTTGAGATACGAGCTGTTTGAGATGCGAGCTGTTTGAGATACGAGATGTTTGAGATACGAGCTGTTTGAGATGCGAGCTGTTTGAGATACGAGATGTTTGAGATACGAGATGTTTGTGATACGAGATGTTTGAGATACGAGATGTTTGAGATACGAGATGTTTGAGATACGAGATGTTTGTGATACGAGATGTTTGAGATACGAGATGTTTGAGATACGAGATGTTTGAGATACGAGATGTTTGAGATACGAGATGTTTGTGATACGAGATGTTTGAGATACGAGCTGTTTGAGATACGAGATGTTTGAGATGCGAGATGTTTGAGATGCGAGATGTTTGAGATACGAGATGTTTGAGATACGAGCTGTTTGAGATGCGAGCTGTTTGAGATACGAGATGCGAGATGTTTGAGATGCGAGATGTTTGAGATACGAGATGTTTGAGATACGAGATGTTTGAGATACGAGATGTTTGAGATTAGAGCTGTTTGAGATACGAGCTGTTTGAGATGCGAGCTGTTTGAGATTAGAGCTGTTTGAGATACGAGCGTCTGTCTTGTTCCAGTTCCAGTTCTCCCTCCTGGGTTCTCTCCCACTCAGTCCACTCATTCCTGTCACCTGTGTCTCTGCAGCACCTGTTCCCCATCTCCAATCAGGCTCCACCTACTTAAACTCAGCTCAGACCTCAGGTCAGGTCCAGACTGTAGACTGGTCCTGCCCTACAGGGTTCTGGGACCTGTTTGTCCACCTCTGTCTGAACTCGTGTGTTCTCCTGACTTTTGTGTTTCTTTTCATTCTTTATCATGGTTGACGTAACGTACATCATTAGTTGTTCACAGGTAAAGTCTGTGTCTATTGGTTGATACAAATGGGGGGGGTTTCCCATAATTTAGTGGGTTTGGGGGGTTTGTGGGTTTTTTCAAGCCTTCTAACGGATTAAAATGATTTCAGTTATTTTAGTGATTAAATGCTGAGTTACGAGTTCAGTCACAGAACGGATTCAACGTGTATCTCCAGGTTTTACTTTGTATTTGTCATCATAGATCTAACGAATCAGCATCAACGGCCTGATGACATCATTGTTACGCTTCAGATTTGATGTTTGACCTTTTTTTAGTTCCGTCTTTCACGTTGAGGTTTATTTAATCCTGACTTCAGGACAAGCTGCTGGACTCGTCCACCGTCACCAACCTGTTCAAACTGACCCCCCGTATCGGCTGTGTGATGACGGGACAGAGCGGTGTGTATGCACACACACACACATACACACACACACACCTGCTCCACCTGTTGCTCATTAACCCTCTCCTCCCCAGCGGACAGCCGTTCTCAGGTCCATCGAGCTCGCGTGGAGGCGGCGGAGTGGAGGTATAAGTTCGGTTATGACATCACGGCGGACGCGTTGTGTCGCCGGCTGGCCGACATCTCCCAGGTCTACACCCAGAACGCCGAGATGAGGCCCCTGGGCTGCTGTGAGCCCCCACCCCCACCGACCCTCACGCCTCTCCCTCATCCCGATGATGATGATGATGCTTCCTCTGTTCCTGCAGGTATGATCCTGGTGGCCATGGACCCCCAGCAGGGCCCCGCCCTCTATAAATGTGACCCGGCGGGCTACTACTGCGGCTTCAGGGCCACCGCCGTGGGGCCCAAGCAGACGGAGGCCAGCAGCTTCCTGGAGAAGAAGCTGAAGAAGAAGCCCGAGCTGTCGGAGGACGGGGCGGTGCAGGTAGACGGGGGGGTGTGTGTGCAGGTAGACGGGGGGCGGTGCAGGTAGACGGGGGCGGTTAACACGTGTTAATATGTTTCAACCAATCAGCTCTCAGCTTTATTCCCCTCCCCCAGCTGGCTGTCTCCTGTCTGTCCTCCGTCCTCAACATGGACTTCAAGGCGGGCGACCTGGAGGTGGGCGTCGTCAGTAGGGAACACCCCAAGTTCAGGTGACGTCACTCTAGTTGGGTTTCCCTGATCCGTTTAATTTAATAATGATGGAAGTTTAACATTTAATATTTGAATTCTGGTGTTCTATCCGTCTAATGTTCCACTTCTGTTCTCTCTGGTTCCTCCGGCTCCCCTCCTCCTGCAGGACGCTGACGGAGGACGAGGTAGAAGCTCACCTGGTCGCCATCGCAGAGAGAGAATAAAGGGTTTTTTCACATCGGAGACTTTAATTCGTCAATATTTTTATCCTGTGTCCATTTTTAAGGTTTCCATTTTCTTGTAAAATGTTAAGTTTTATATTTTGGGCGTATGTCAGAACTCCTGTAATGTTTTGATGCGTGTGTAATGCTAAACTTGTCATCACCACTCTGGAGACGTTGTCATGAAATAATCCATCAGCTCCTTTATAACAAGCGCCAGTCAAGTTAAAGTAATAAAACTAAGTGAGGAAGACTAGAAGCTTGGTTTTTATTTGATTCAAACTAAATGTGGACTTTTATCACTAAAGTAGATGGTTCAGTGCTGGTCCAACTTTGTCCCTGTTGGACAGCAGGTGGCGCCATCGAGGTGATGAAAACACTGGATCCGCGTCTCCCTCCAGTATAAACTGGTTTAGTAACTTTAGGAATGAGTTGATTTGAGTTACTGATGTTCACACCAACATAATTCTGATTGTGGTCGGAAGTGGAATGAGGAAGTTTATTCTATCAGCAGCATGAATGTTTTAAGGACGCACTTCTCCTTTCGACCACAGGGGGTCAGTGTTGCTCGTGCTTCTTATAATCCAGTGTTTGTGTGTCTCTATTTGGAGACGTGTGTGTGTGTGTGTGTGTGTGTGTGTGTGTGTGTGTGTCCGTCCACACAGCAACACAACGGTATTATAAATACAAAAATATCCTCAGCTGCTCATCGCTTGTTGTTGAAACTTAAATAATAGACCCACAAACTTCAGACAAGGCAAAATAATGCTGTTTGTACTTTATTAAAGATATGAAGACAACAGTAAAGGAATATGTTGTGTACAGGTTCAACTCTGCTTACGTTGTTTGGCGTTACGTCTCAATTCCACATCAGTTTTCAAAAAAGAAAATTACATAATTTTCCTCCACTTTACGTCCGTCACAAATATTGGAATCGTTAAATCACGAGTAAACCATTAAAAGCACATAATATGTTAATGTACAATAAATCAGAATAAAACATTATTACCCTGTCGCAAAATGATGTAAGATCAGGTTTACCTGTATTTATAGATTGAATACCTGTACAGGATCAACAGGTGATGAACTGCTGATCAATGGTATCAGATATCTGTACTAACATGACCAATACCAGCCTTACCTGCAGGAACTTTGGTGAAGCATCATGGGAGAAACGGTCACCTGGCAAAACATGATGACAAACGTAGACCGTTGCAGGAGCTTGGTGACATCATCATGTAGAGATGCAGGTCGTCGTGGTGTGGTTTGAGGTGATCGATACAGACTGATCACAATATGGAAGCATAACATTACGTCTAACAACTGGTTCCACAGCCGGCTGGGGGGGTCAGAGGTGTGTTAATACTGAGAGACGACACTCAGGCCGGGCGTGTCTTCACGTGTGTGTGTGGTGGTTCTCCATCCTCCTGTCTGGTGAACACAAGAAGAACCGGGGTTAGAACCAACATCCATCCAGGATGGAGGGGAACACGACTCCCTGTCCGACCAGAGGCCTGAGCCCCAATCAGTGGAGTGTGTTGTGTGTTCTCATGTACAGCATGTTCTGTATGGGGTTGGACCGGCTCCTGGTTGCTATAGCGACCGCATCTGAGAGCTTTGGTCCGATGTGACACACCTCCCTCCTCATCCTCACCCTCCTGGAATAGCATCCTTAGCCTTCCTGTTTCCACTCCTTCACCTCCTCCCCCCTCCGTCCTGCTCCTACCCCCCCCTCCGTCCTGCTCCTACCGCCCCCCCCACCCTGATCTGAAACGCTGACCCTGGTGCCTCCTGGTACCGGCTCTGGCTGCATGGACACGGTGCAATGGGTAGCCAGGGTGTGTGTGTGTGTGTGTGTGTGTGTGTGTGTGTGTGTGTGTGTGTGTGTGTGTGTGTGTGTGTGTGTGTGTGTGTGTGTGTGTGTGTGTGTGTGTGTGTGTGTGTGTGTGTGTGTGTGTGTGTGTGTTGGGTCACGGCGTGGGGATTAGGTGTGTGTGAGTGATTGAGGGTGACAGCGGCCCTAGCATTAGGGGCCCTGTGGCAGATTTGGTCGTCCTGTTTTAGACACACTAATCTGGATTTACCAGCAGCAGTGTGTCAGCAGTGATGCAGCCAGCCTGGACCTCCAACAGAACACACACACACACACACACACACACACACACACACACACACACACACACACACACACACACACACACACACACAGACACACGCAGGCACCAGGACACACATGTAGACACCTGTCACCTCTGACCTTACCTGTCTACCAGCCCAAGTGTGTTTTTCCTACTTTTGCTTTTTGTGTTTCCAACAGAACTGAATTCCTTTGTTAAAATAAAACTCTAGTTATGAAGGAAATCCATCAGTTCATGGCGAACAAACAGTTTACGTCGAAGTTTAACAGCTGCGAAATGTTTCACAGTGAAAACGTAACACACTGGTGAAACGTTCTGAAAATAGTACAACTTTAAAGGAATGATCCAGAACCCCTAAATTATAAAAAACAAAACAACGTTGTTATCAACCATTGGACATGCAGACATACCTGTATCTCCTTCTCCTCTGGGCTTTCACCTTCAGGGTCTCCACAGCCAATCAGTGTCCTCCATCTAACCCTGTCTTCTCATCCTCTTCTCTCACACCAACTACCTTCATGTCCTCTTTCACTACATCCATAAACCTCCTCTTTGGTCTTCCTCTAGGCCTCCTGCCTGGCAGTTCAGAACTCAGCATCCTTCTACCAATATATTCACTATCTCTCCTCTGGACATGTCCAAACCATCTCAGTCTGGCCTCTCTGACTTTATCTCCAGAACCTCTAACATGTGCTGTCCCTCTGATGTACTCATTCCTGATCCTATCCATTCTGGTCACTCCCAGAGAGAACCTCAGCATCTTCATCTCTGCTACCTCCAGCTCTGTCTCCTGTCTTTTCCTCAGTGACACTGTCTCTAGACCAAACAACATCGCTGGTCTCACCACAGTTTTGTACACCTTTCCTTTCATTTTAGCTGAAACTCTTCTATCACACATCACACCTGACACTTTCCTCCACCCGTTCCATCCTGCCTGGACACGCTTCTTCACCTCTTTTCCACACTCTCCATTGCTCTGGACTGTTGACCCTAAGTACTTAAAATCCTCCACCTTCTTGATCTCTTCTCCCTGTAACCTCACTCTTCCACTTGGGTCCCTCTCATTCACACACATGTACTCTGTCTTACTGCGGCTAACCTTCATTCCTCTCCTTTCCAGGACAAACCTCCACCTCTCTAGCTTCTCCTCCACCTGTTCCCTGCTCTCACTGCAGATCACAATGTCATCTGCAGCTCCCTCTGGCCTTCTCTGTACTTCTCTATCAACATCCTCAAAGCAAATACTGCATCTGTAGTACTCCTGTTTTGGCATGAAACCATACTGCTGCTCACAAATGTTCACTTCTGCCCTTAGTCTAGCTTCCACTACTCTCTCCCATAACTTCATTGTATGGCTCATCAGCTTTATTCCTCTGTAGTTGCCACAACTCTGCACGTCTCCCTTGTTC